>NW_024086802.1:0-102897 GCF_009730915.1 Dioscorea cayenensis subsp. rotundata
TGTGTCCTATTTTTTTCCTTTTTGTATCAAAAAACCTAATCGCTTTGTTTTCTTTTTCGAAATGCCTCTTATTTTGGAATAAAAATCTTAATATTATTTTTTCTTTTCAGAATGCCTTGTATTTTTTAAATCAAAACCCTGACCATGCATATTCTTTTTGAATGTTGACTATTTTTGAATCAAAACAATAATCGTGTGTGTGTCTGTTTTTTTTAATGTCTCGTATTTTTAATTAAAAATCCTAATCCTACGTTATTTTAATGCCTAGTATGTTTTAATCAAAATCCTAATCTCATGGTAAAATGTCTATGATTTTTGAATAAAATATTATCCTATGTTTTCTTTTAGCAATGTCTCATATTTTTAATCAAAATCCTAATTCAATATTTTTGTCTTTTCGATATGTCACTCATTCTTTCAACTAAAATCCTAGTCCTATGTTTTCTTTCCTGAATTTCAGCTAAATTTTTGTTTTTAATTAAAATCCTAATCCTTTTATTTTCTTCTTGGAATGCCTCTTATTTTTTAATCAAAACCATAATCTTATATTTTCTTTTTGGAATGTTTGCTATTTTTGAATTGACCAATAATTATATGTTTTCTTTTTGAATTGTCTCATAATTTCTAATTGAAACCCTAATCCTATGTTTTTCCTTTGGAATGCCTCCTACTTTTTAATCAAAACACAAATCTTATGTTTTCCTATGAGAATGTTTGTTATTTTTGAATCGAAACACTAATTCTATGTTTTCTTATAGTACTGTGTCCTATTTTTCAAGAAAAACCCTACTTCTATGTTTTTTTTTCTTAGTGTCTACAAATCCTATGTCTTTTCCTTTAGTAATGTCACTTATTTTTCAATCAAAACTGTAATATTATGTTTTTTTTTTCAAAATGACTCTATTTTTGAATAAAAAATCTAATCCTTTCTTCCTTTTTGGAATGTCTGCTTTTTATGAATCAAAACCCTAATCCTATGTTTTACTTGGAATGGGCTGCTATTTTTAATAAAACTCTAATGCTATGTTTTCTTTTCGAAATGTCTTCTAGTTTTTGGTTTTTAATCAAAACCCAAATCCTATGTCTTCTTATAATATTGTCTCTTACTTTTCAATCAAAACCCTAACCTATGTTTTCTTTTCGTTATGTCTTCTATTTTTCAATCAAAATTTTAATTCTATGTTTTGTTTTTGGAATGTGTCCCACCCATTTTCAGTTTTGAGCCAAACCCCTAATCCTTTGCTTTCTTTTCAAAATATCACAGTTTTTTGAGTCAAAACCATAATCATGTCTCTTATTTTGTGAGTTTCAGCCTATGTTTCCTTTACATAGTACCTCATATTTTGGAATAAAAATGCTAATATATTGTTGTCTTTTTTGAATGTCTTCTCTCTTTCAATAAAAACCTTAATCATCTGTTTAATTTTTGAAATGTCTCATATTTTTCAATCAAAACACTAATCCTATGTTTTTGTTATAGTAATGTCTCATATTTTTCAATCAAAACAATAATCCTTTGTTGTCTTTTCAGAATGCCTCCTATTTTTGAGAGAAAAACCTAGTCCTTTATTTTCATTTCTCAATGTCTTCTATTTTTGAATCACAACCCTAATCCTATGTTTTCTTATACTAATGTCTCATATTTTTCAATCAAAACCTTAATCCCATGTTTTTTTCCATAATGACTCCTATTTTTGAATTAATACATTAAACCTATGTCTTCATTTCAGTGTCTCCTATTTTTCAATCAAAACTCTAATTCATGTTTTTTTTCGGAATGTCTACTATTTATCAGTTTTAAATCAAAATGTTAAACTTATGTTTTATTTTAAAAAATTATCCTATTTTTAAATAAAAATCCTAATCCTATTTTTGAGTGTCTCCCATTTTGAATCGAACCCTAATCCTATGTTTCGTTTTCAGAATGTCTCCTATTTTTTAGTTTTGAAGAAAAACCTTAATCCTTTGTTGTCCATTCATAATGTCTCCTTTTTTTTAATCTAAACCCTAGTCCTATGTTTTCATTTGGATATGTCTCCTATTTTTTAACCAAAACCTAATCCTATGATTTCTTTTCAAAATATCACCTAAATATTGTTTTTCAAAACAAACCCAATAGTATTGCTTCTCCTCCGAATAGCTTCTAGTTTTGAATCAAAAACCTAATCCTATGTTTTCTTTCCATAATATCTCCTATTTTTTATTTTTAATCAAAACACTAATCGTATGTTTTCTTTTAGGAATGTTTGATAATCAAAACTATAATCCTATGTTTTCTCTTCATAAAGTCTATTTTTCTTAATGAAAAGCCTAATTTTATGTTTTCTTTTTGTAATGTCTCATGTTTTCCAATTTTTTATTAAAACCCCAATCCTATGTCTTACTATTGGAATGTCTAATATGTGATTTCAATAAAAACCGTAATTGTATGTTTTCCTTTCAGAGTGTCTCTAAGTTTTTAATCACAATCTTAATCCACTATTTTCTATTTGTAATGCCTCTTATTTTTTAATCAAATCTCTAATCCTATGTTTTCTTTTTGAATGTCTCATATTTTTCATATTTTAATCGAACCCCTTATCATATATTTTCTTTTCAAAATATCTCATATTTTTCAACCAAGACTCTAATCCTATATTTTTTTTTGGATGTCTCATTCTTTTGTACCAAAACACTAATCTTATGTTTTGATTGAAAAATAGGATTTAGTATTATCTGCAAATTTTTAATCAAAACACTAATCCTATCATAATATCTCCTATCTTTCAATCGAAACATGAATCCTTTGTTTTCTTTTTCTTGATGTTTATTATTTCTGAATCAAAAACCAAATCTTCTATTTTCTTTGTGTAATGCCTCATATTTTTCAATCAAATCCTTAATTGTATGTTTTCTTTTGGGAATGTCTCATAATTTTCAATCAAAAGCCTAATACTAAGTTATTTTTTGTAATGCCCCCTATTTTTGAATCAAACCGTTAATCCTTTGTTTTATTATTTTAATGTCTCTTAATTTTTCAATCAAAACCATAATCCAATGTTTTCTCTTCGGAATGAATAAATGCCTCCTATCTTTCAATCGAAACTCGAATCATATGTTTTCTTTTCTTCATGACTCCTATTTTTAAATAAAAACCCTAATCATAAATTTTCTTTTGGAAATGTCTACTATTTTTAATCAAAATCCTAATACTATTTTTTCTTTTTGAAAAGTATCATATTTTTGGTTTCGAACCAGAACACTAATTCAAAGTTTTCTTTTTGGGATTCCTACTATTTTGCAAAGAAAGCACGAATCTTATGTTTTCTTTTCTTAATGTCTCCTATTTATCAATTTTGAACCAAAACCCTAATCTTATGTTTTCTTTTGGGATTGTTTGTTATTTTTTAATCAAACACTATTTGTATGTCTTGTTTTGGAAATGTCTGCTTTTTTTTTTTAATCAAATCAATATTGGTGTGTTTTCTTTTTGTAATATCTCATATTTTTTCATCAAAACCTTAATCCTATGTTGTTTTTTGGAGTGCCCCCTATTTTTTAATCATAACCCTAAACTTATGTTTGTTTTTGGGAATATCTTCTATTTTTGTAATCAAAACAATAATTCTATATTTCCTTTCAGAAATGTCTCATATTTTTCAATCAAAGCAATAATCCTAAGTTTCCTTTTCGGAATGCTTACTATTTTTCAAACAAAACACTAATCCTATACTTTCTTATAGTAATGTCTCTAATTTTTCATTCAAAACACTTATCCTATGTTTTTTTATAATAATATCTTTTTTACTTTTTCAATCAAAACCCTAATCCTATGTTTTTCCTTTTGGAATACATACTATATTTAAAATTATAAACCTAATCCAATGGTTTCTTTTTGTAATGCCTCCTATTTTACATAAGAATACTAATCCTATATTTGTTTTCTTTTCGGAATGCTCGTATTTACAAATCAAAACATTAATCTTATGTTTTCTTTTTAAGAATGTCTGTTAGTTTTTAATGTCTCATATTTTCTAATCAAAATCCTAATCCTATCTTATTTTTTTGGAATGCCTACTTTATTTGAATTAAAATACTATTCTGATGTTTTGTTATCGTATGTCTCCTACCCTTCAAACTGAACTCTAACAATATGTTTTCTTTTTGTAATGCCTTCTATTTTTGAATAAAAATCCTAATCCATATCTTTTGTTTTCTTTTGAATAACATGTTTTGTCATCATAATAATATGGTTAGGGTTTCGTAATAATCAAAATCATATCTTTAGGGTTTCGTAATAATATGTTGTATTAGAGTAACGTCGCCTATTAATTAATCAAATCACTAGTTCTCTATCTTTTTTGAATGTGTCCTACTTTTTATTTTTGAATAAACACCCTATTCCTTTGTTTTCTTTTTATAATGTCTCATATTTTTAATCAAAACACTAATCTTATCTTTTATTTTTGGAGTGTCTGCTAATTTTTAAGAAAAAACCTAATCCGATGTTTTATTATTCGGAATGTCTCATATTTTTCAATAAAAACCCTAATCATATGTTTTCTTTTCAGAATGTCTCCTATTCTTAATCAAAACCCTCATCCTATGTTTTTTTTTCTTTTGAATGCCACCCATTTTTTAATCAAAACCCTAATCCTATGTCTCCAAATGTCTACTATTTTATAATCAACACCCTAATCCTATGTTTTCTTATATTAAGGTCCAATGATTTCAATCAAAATCCTAATCCTAAGTTTTCTGTTTGGAATGTCTATTATTTTTTAATCAATACCCTAATTTTAAGTTTGCTTTTAGTAATGTCTCCTATTTTTAAATCAAAACCCTAATCTTATGTTTTCTTTTGGGAATGTGTGCTATTTTATAATCAAAATAATAATGGTATGTTTTCTTTTTGTAATATCTCATATTTTTCAATCAAACCCTAATACTATGTTGTTTTTTTTGTAACGCCTTATGCTATTTTTGAATCAAAAAAATAACCGTTTGTTTTCTTTTCATAATGTCACATTTTATATTAATGAAAACCCAAATCCAATGTTTTTTTATTGCCTCCTATTTTTAATAAAAACCCTAATCTAATATTTTCTTTTTGCGAATGTCTGCAATTTTTTAATCAAAACAATTATCATAAATTTTCTTTTCATAATGTCATATTTTTCAATAAAAACCCTAATCCTACTATATTTCAATAAAAAACCTAATCCTTTGTTTACTTTTTTAATGTTTCTTATTTATCAATTTTGAATCAATACCGTAACATATTTTTCTTTTTGGAATGTCTGATATTTTTCAATCAATAACCTAATCCTTCCTTTTCTTTTCATAATGTCAGCTACTTTTGAGTAAAAACCATAAACCTATGTTTTCTTTGCGGAATGTGTCCACTTTTTTTAGTTTTGAATCAAAATGCTAATTCTTTGTTTTCTTTTCAGAATGTCTCATTTTTTTAATCAAAACTCTAATCCTATGTTTTCTTTTCAGAAAGATAAGATTACAGGTTTGATTCAAAACCCTATTTTCGATAGGAGATCTTAGTATACGAAAACATAGGATTAGTGTTTTCAATCAAAACCTTAATCCTATGTTTTCTTATAGTAACGTCTTCTTATTTTTCAATCAAAACATTAATCTTATGAATTCTTTTCGTAATGGCCACTATATTTGAATCAAACTTTAATCATATGTTTTTATATTTCGGAATTTCTCAGATTTTTCAATGAAAACGCTGGCCCTATGTTTTCTTTTAAGAAGGCCTATTATATCTGAATCAAAAGCTAATTTTTTAGTTTTGAATCAAAACACTAATCCCATGTTTTTTTTTGTAATGTCTCATATTTTTCAATTAAGACCATAATCCTATGTTTTCTTATAGTAGTGTCTCCTATTTTTCAATCAAAACCCTAATCCTTTTCTTTTTCTTTTAGGCATGTGCCCTATTTTTTAGTTTTGAATCAAAAACCTAATACTTATGTTTTCAGAAATGTCTATAATTTTCTTTTATCAAAACACTAATCTTATGTTTTCTTTTCCGAATGTCATCTATTATCCAAATAAAACCCGAATCATATATTTTCTTTTTTTAATGTTTCCTATTTATTAATTTTGAATCAAAACGCTAACCTATGTTTTCTTTTGGGTATGTGTCCTATTTTTCAATCAGAAACCTAATGCTTTCCTTTTTTTTCGCAATATCTGCTATTTTTAAATCAAAACCCTAATCTTGTATTTTCTTTTTGGAATGTGTCCTATTATTCAGTATTGAATCAAAATTGTAATTCTTTGTTTTCCTTTTCAAATGTCTCATTTTTTTAATCAAATCCTAATCCCTTGTTTTCTTACAATAATGTCTCCTATTTTCAATTTAAGCCCTAATCCTATGAATTTTCTTTTTGAAATGTCTGGTATTTTTCAATCAAAACCTTAATCGTATGTTTTCTTTATAGAATGTTTACTTTTGAATCAAAAATCTAATCATATGTTTTCTTTTAGAAAGACCACTATTTTTTTACTAAAACCGTAATCCAATGTTTTCTTTTAACATTGTCTCCTATTTTCAATCAAAACACAGATTTTATGTTCTCTTTTCGGAATACATACTATATTTGAATAAAAAATGTCTCCTATTTTTTGGTTTTCATTAAAAACCAAATAATGTGTACATTTCCAAAACAAAATATAGGATTCGATTTTTAATTCAAAAATGGGAATGGTTATTATTAGTATTAGGATTTTGATTCAAAAATAATAGACATTCCGAAAAGAAAACATAACATTACTGATAAATAGGATACATTAAGAAAACATTTCGATTATTTTGGAATGAAAAATAGGATATATTATTATAAGAAAGCATAGGTTATGGTTTTGATTAAAAATTGATATATAGGAGGCATTTTGAAAAGAAAAAAATAAGAGGCATTCAATAAAAGAAAGCAAAGGATGAGGGTTCACATTAAGATTTCGATTAAAAATTAGCATAGATTCCCAATATAAAATATAGGATTAGGGTTTTGATTCAAAAAACAGAGAGAATTTTGATTAGGGTTTTAATTTAGAAATGTCCTAATCCTATGTTTTCTTTTTCGTAATTCCAGCTATTTTTGAATCAAAACACTAATCCGATATTTTCTTTTCAAAATGTCTTCTGTTTTTCATTCAAAACAATAATCATATGTTTTCTTTTGTGAATGTCTCATATTTTTTAATCGACACACTAATTGTATATTTCTTTTGGAATGTCTCATATCTTTCAATCAAAACCCAAATCCTATGTTTTCTTTTCTTAATCTCTTCTATTTATCAGGTTTGAATCAAAACCTTAACCTATGTTTATTTTTTGGAACATCTCCTATTTTTCAATAAAAAACCTAATCATTTATTTTCTTTTCGAAATGTCTGCTATTGTTTACTCAAAACTCTAATCCAATGTTTTCTTATAGTAATGTCTCTTATTTTTCAATCAAACCCCTAATCCTTTGTTTTCTTTTCGAAATGTCTAATACTTTTCGATCAAAACACAATCCTACATTTTCTTTTTGGAATGTCTACTACTTTTCGATCAAAACCCAAATCCTATGTTTTCTTTTCGGAATGTCTACTACTTTTGAATCAAAACCCTAATATATGTTTTCTCATTTTAACGTCTCCTATTTTTTCATTCAAAATAGTAATCCTATGTTTTCTTTTCAAAATATCTCATTTTTTTAATCAAAACTATAATCCTATGGTTTTTTTAAGATTGTCTACTAGTTTCTAATCAAAACCCTAATCCAATGTTTTCTTATACTAATGTCTCATATATTTCAATAAAAAACTTAAATCTAATCTTATGTTTTTTTTCGAAATGTCTCATATTTGTTAAAAAATGAGACATTTCCAAATAAAAACATTACTAATCTTATCTTTCAATTAAAACCCGAATCATATAGTTTTTTGAAATGTCTCATATTTCTCAATCAAAACCCTAATCATATGTTTTGTTAAAGTGATGTCTCATACTTTTCAATCAAAGCACTAATCCTATCTTTTCTTTTCGAAATCCATCATATTTTTCAATCAAAACAATTATTCTACATTTTCTTTTTGTAATGCCTCAAATTTTTGAATCAAAACCCTTATTCTATGTTTTTTTTCGCAATGCCTCCAATTTTTTAATCAAAACCCTAATCTTATATTTTCTTTTAGGAATGTCTAATATTTTTTAATCTAAACAATAATTGTTTGTTTTCTTTTCGTAATGTCCCATATATTTTTTTTTTAATCAAAACCCTAATCCTAAAATTTTTTCAAATGCCTCTTATTTTCTAATAAAAACACTAGTCTTATATTTCTTTTGTGAATGTCAGTAACTTTTTAATAAAAAATAATAATCTTATTTTTTCTTTTAGTATTGTCTCATATTTTTAATCAAACCCATAATCCTAAGTTTTTTTAGTGGCTCCTATTTTTCAACTAAAACGCTTATGTTATGTTTTCTTTGTGGAATGTCATGTAAATTTCGGTTTTCAATCAAAAAGTAATCATATTATTTTTTCTTGGAATGCTTCCTATTTTTGAATAAAAAACTAATCTTATGTTATCTTTTGGGAATTTTGTTATTTTTGAATCAAAACAATAATCGTATTTTTTAATTTTCAAATGTTTCATATTTTTGACATTCCGAAAAGAAAACAAAGGATTAGAGTTTTGATTCAAAACCAAAAAATAAGAAACTTTCTAGAGACTTACATATGTGTGGTACCTCAAAGCCGTCTTCAGTTGGATGCATAGCGTTTAGGTTGCTCCACGCCGTATTATCTAGGAAGCTGACTAGGATAGGATATAACACATGTGTCATGAACCAGTATGACTTGCACTTCATCTTAGGCATGGTAGCTTGGCAGCCGATTCACATTAGCCATGCGCTTGCTTGCCAACTGCATCATCAGTCATAGGACTCACCCTTGGCAATCATATTTCTTGGTCCTTACATTACCAAGCATGCACCAGGCTTGGGTTTGATTGACCGTTGTTCAGCCATGCAGCAAGTTGGATTAATGTAGTCGCTCAAGGTCACCATGCTCTAGGCCATGCACATGATAAAGTGGCGGGACACAACCCACGAGGTGTAGTTTTAGTGGTCCACATGTTTGATTCTGATTCTTCTGATGATGAGGAGTGACTACCAGAGACCACTACCACCGCAGTTCCTCCAATCCTGGCTATAGCTCCTACTATTGTTGTTCTTGTTGTTGCTCCTACTTTTCAACAGACTACTGCACTGACTCTATGAGCTCCATCAGCTCTTAAGTAGCACCTAGCCTTACCCGTGGAGGGTTAGGTGAGGATTAAGGATCTACTTTGATAGATCTTAGCTCATCTCAAGTGTTATGACCCCTCATCCACTTCGGCTCTTACTTTACCAATAGTTTCTACTCTAGTGTCGTCGGAGTCTCCTACTACTTCATTGGCATCATTCATCCTCCACCCTATTTACATAAAGCTAGACTTGCCTTGCTGATGCCCACCATTTTGATTTTTTCATTTACTACTTTTGTATTTTCATTTTTAACGCTACATTTTACATATTATTTCAGCAAGGGACACTTACCTTGCTGCATTTCAACTTATTTTGATCTTAGTGGATTTTATTTATTAGTATTTTACTTTATGCTTACATTTAATTATTTCACTTGTGTCTCCATTAGGGATTGAGTTGATTAGGTACTGTATAAGGGTAACTTCATAACCCTAGTAGGCCCAAATAAGAAATCAGGCTAGTACTAATGACCATACACTCTTTTATTTTCTTTTACTATAAAAATATACTATACTTATGCATTCATGCGTAGATTCGGAGCAATGCACAACTTTAAGTGTGCAGAGAGAGTGTATGATAGTTTTCTTTGTGTTATACTGTAAATTTTGTACTATATTATACTATGTTGTGATGTATGTTATGTTTTTAATCAAAACCCTAATGCTATGTTTTATTACAGTAATGCATCATATTTTTCAATCAAAACCCTAATCCTCTGTTTTCTTTTGTTAAAGTCTACTAATTCTATGATTTTTTATCATAATGTCTCCTATTTTAAAATCAAAACTCTAATCCTATGTTTTCTTTTGGGAATGGTTCCTATGTTCGAATTAAAAACCTAATCTTTTCTTTTCTTTTAAGAATGTCTGGTATTTTTTAATCAAAACCTTGATCCTATTTTTTCTTTTTCAATTGTTTGCTATTTTTCAATCAAAACTCTACTATTTTTGAATCAAGACCCTAATCTTACGCTTTCTTTTCATAATGTCCCCTATTTTCTAATCAAAGCCCAAATCATATGTTTTCATCTGGGAATGCCTCATATTTTTCAATCAAAATACTAATCCTATGTTTTTTAATGCCTCCTACTTTTGAATGAAAACCGTAATCCTATGTTTTTTTATAGTAACGTCTCATATTTTTCAATCAAAACCCTAATCCAATGTTTTCGTTTTGAAATGCCAAAATGTCTCTTATCTTTCCATCCATACCTAAAACCTTTGTTTTCTATTCATAATGGAAAGTGTTTTTGAATCAACACCATAATCCAATGTTTTATTTTGGGAATATCTACTATTTTTGGATCAAAACACTAATGCTATGCTTTCTTTTCAATATTTCTCATATTTTTTGGTTTCGAATCAAAACCTAATTCTACATTTTCCTTTTGGATTTTCTAATATTTTGCATACAAAACCTGAATATTATGTTTTGTTTTCTTAATGTCTCCTAATTATTAGTTTGGTATCAGAAACCTAATCTTATATTTTCTTTTGAAAATGTTTGCTATTTTTAATCAAAACTCTAATCCTATGATTTTTTTTTAGAATGTCTGCCATTTTTAAATCAAAAGACCAATAGTATAGTTTCTTCTTGTAATGTGCCATACTTTTTAATCAAAACCCTAATCCTAAGTCTTTTTTGGAATGCCTCCTATTTTTTAATCAAGACCCGAATCTTTTGTTTTCTTATGAGAATATCTGCTATTTTTGAACAAAACAATAACCCTAAGTTTTCTTTTTGACATGTCTCATGTCTTTTAATCAAAACCATAATACTATGTTTTCTTTCCGGAATGTCTACTATTTTTCAACAAAACCCTAGTCCTAAGTTTTGTTATAGTAATGTCTCTTATTTAGATTCAAAACCCTAATCCTATTCTTTTTATAATAATTTCTAATATGTTTCAATCAAAACCCAAATTCTATGTTTTCTTTTTCGAATGCCTACTATATTTGAATAAAAAATCTAACCCTATGTTTTCTTTTTGTAATGCCTCCTATTTTTGAATAAAAATCTTAATCCTATGTTTTATTTTTGGAATGCCTCTTATTTTTTAATCAAAACCCTAATCTTATGTTTTCTTTAGAGAATGTCTACTATCATTTAATGTCTAAAATTTTTGAATCAAAGCCCTAATCCAATGTTTCCCTTTTGTAATGCATACTATATTTGAATCAATACCCTATTCCT
The DNA here is from genome assembly GCF_009730915.1 of Dioscorea cayenensis subsp. rotundata. Taxonomy (NCBI): domain Eukaryota; kingdom Viridiplantae; phylum Streptophyta; class Magnoliopsida; order Dioscoreales; family Dioscoreaceae; genus Dioscorea; species Dioscorea cayenensis. The sequence continues at coordinate 11,492 of NW_024086802.1, forward strand.
TTGTTTTCTATTCATAATGTCTCCTATCTTTCAATCAAAACCCTAATCTTGTGTTTTCTTTTTGTAATGCCTCCTACTTTTTCATAAAAATTGTAATCCTTATACTATGCTTTCTTTTCGTAATTTCTATTATTTCTTAATCAAAATACTAGTCCTTTGTTTTCATTTCGATATGTGTCCTATTCTTTAGTTTTGAATCAAAACACTAATCTATTAAATCAAAACATAAATCCTATCGTTTGTTTTGGAAATAAATATGTTCTAATTTCTAATCAAAACCATAATCTGATGTTTTCCATTCGGAGTGTCTGATTTATTTATAATCAAAACCCTAATCCTATGTTTTTTTTAGAATCCCCACTTTTTCCACTCAAAACACAAATATTATGTTTTCTTTTCAGAATGTCTATTATTTTTTTGTCAAACAACCCATCATATGTTTTCTTACAGTAAGGTCTCCTATTTTTCAATCAAAATACTAATCCTATGTATTAATTTCGGAATGTCTACTATTTTAGAATGGAAACCCCATTCCAATGGTTTATTATAGTAGTGTCTCCTTTTTTTAATCAAAACCCAAATCGTATGTTTCCATTTTGGGAATATTTGTTATTTTTAAATCAAAACAATAAACACATGTTTTCTTTTAAAAATTTCTTGTATTTAAAAAAAAACTATAATCTAATTTTGTTTTAGAATGCCTCCTATTTTTCAATCAAAACACAAATCCTATTTTTCCTTTTTGGAATATCTACTATTTTTGAAGCAAAACCCTAATATATTGTTTTATTATAATAATGTATCCTATTTTTCAATCAAAACCATAACTTTATGTTTCTTTTGTGAATTCTGATATGTTTGAATCAAAACATTAATTGTATGTTTTCTTTTTCTAATGCCTTATATTTTTTTAATCAAAACGCTAATCCTAAGTTATTGTTTTGCAATGCCCCCTATTTTTAAATAAAAACCCTAATCGTATGTTTTTTTTTCCGGAATGTCTCCTATCTTTAAGTCAAAACAATAATCATTTGTTTTATTTTCAAAATGTGCCCATCTTTTTTAGTTTTGAATCAAAAAAAGTATTCCTCTTTTTCCTTTTCCGAATATCTCCTATTTTTTAATCAAAACAATAATCCTATGTTTTCTTTTTAGAATTTCTACTATTTTTGAAGCAAAACCATAATCCTATTGTTTTTTTTATTGTCTACTATTTTTCAATAAAAACCCTAAGCATATGTTTTTCCTATATTAATGTTTCCTATTTTTCAATCAAAACCATAATTCTATGTTATTTTTGGAATGTCTAATATTTTTGAATCAAAACTCTAATCATATGTTTTCTTATATTAATGTCTCATATTTTTCAATCAAAACTATAATCTAATAGTAATGTCTAATATTTTTTTAATTTTTTATTTAAAACCCTAATCCTAATTTTTATTGGAATGCCCCCTATTTAAAATCAATATCCCAATCGTATATTTTTTTTTTTAAAATGCCTCCTATTCTCGAATCAAAACACCGACCTTATGTTTTCTTTTGGGAATGTATGCTATTTTTGAGTCAATAATAATCGTTTGTTTTCTTTTTGTAATGTCTTATATTTTTTAATCAAAACCCTAATCTTAAGATTTTTTTGGAATGCCTCCTATTTTTTAATCAAAACCCTAATCTTATATTTTCATTTGGGAATATATGCTATTTTTGAATCAAATCAAAATAATATGTTTGCTTATAGTAATGTCTCATACTTTTCAATCAAAACCCTAATCCTATTTTTTCTTTTCGGAATGCCTACTATATTCGAAACTAAATAGTAATCGATTGTTTTCTTTTCTTAATGTCTCCTGCCTTTCAATGAAAACATTAATCCTATATTTCCATTTCGGAATATCTCATATCTTTTAATCAAAACCTGAATCCTATTTTTTCTTTTATTAAATTTCCCTATTTATCAATTTTGAATCAAAAACATAACCTTTGAAATCTCTTCAGAATGTCTCCTATTTTTTAATCAAAAACCTAATCCTTTTGTTTTTTATTTTTGGAATGTCTGCTATTTTTGAATCAAAACCATAATCCTTTGTTTTGTTTCCGGAATGTGAGCTATTTTTAGGTTTTGAATCAAAACCTTAGTCCTTTGTTTTCTTTTCACAATGTCTCATTCTTTTACTGAGTACCCTAATCCTATGTTTTCTATTTGGAAAGATAAGATTAGTATTTTGACTCAAAAACTTACTTTTTATAAGAGACTTTAATATTACAAAACAAAGGATTAGTGTTTTGAATCAAACCCTAATACTATTGGTTGCTTCCCTACAAGTGCACGAGATCGCCAAATAATACCCTGTGTGTGACACAGGGTCGTATTCTACGGGGCCAAGGAACTATTATTACTCATTCTTCATCTATTACATAGCCTACAATTCTTAGTAAGAATAGCAAATAAACCAAAATAAACTAACTAATTTATGGTTAGGTTACTAACACACATAAATAAATAAACAAGGGAGTGTCAAGCAAGAGAAGGCGGTGTTCAGATGAGGAATTTCCCTAGGGTTGTCGGCCGAAAGATAGTCAGAAGGCCTCTAGAAGGTGTGGTGGTGAAGGCCCAAAAGGTCAAGAAGAAGTCCCAAAGCTTTGCCCTCGAAATGTGCTTTTATACCTCCCAAATCGATGTATAGCAGGGTCAATCCTGGGGTCAATACCGAGGTCATTGAGGCTGCATGGCTTAAGCCAAATCTCTTGCCTCCAGGTGCTACAATGTCAATCCCGGAGTCAATCTCAGGCTGTATTGAGGCCGTATGACTTGGAAAACTTTTTTGCTCAAAAATTCTCCAGGTGTTACAATGACTGCTATAGTGATGTTACTACAGTACCTCTGCTACATTTCTCCAGCTAGAGCAAATACGCTACAGTAATGTGAGACCTGGTTTTCTTTGTCCTTTTCACACAAATATTATCCTCGTGTTCTCCATGTCTCTTCTATGTCCTACAAGCAGGTAATACTCTATTAAGCACAAAACTAGCATCAATTCCTATAAAAATACATGTTAAGTGTTTACCATACATGTACTAAAATACATACATTTAAGGGGTGTTTGTTTGCGGTATTTTTGGGTTACAAGTAACTCAAGTTACTAGGTTTTTAAAAATATGATGTTTGGATTACCGAATTTAAGAAATCCTTGTAAGTTAAAATGCCTTACATGGAGTATTTTGTCTTATGGCCAAATTGGCCGTAAGATAAAATGCAGTGACTTTAAACTCCTTGACGTGCACAGCATGTGAAGTGTCATTGAATTTGGAAATTAGCTGGAGGAGTAACCATATAGCACTCTCAACTGATCTCTTTCTTAAAACCCTAATCATCCACCGATACTGAACCACCGTCACCAAACATCATCACTCGGTTGGTGCTCAGCTTTTCCACCCAAGGTAGGCAAGCTTTTGTTCTTTGTTCAATAAAGAAAGCAACTATTACATTTGGCTATTGTGTGAGTTTCTGCTGATGATTGTGCATTTTTTGATGTTGTTGATAGTTGTGTACTTTTTTTTCTTGAAAATTTATTTTTATTATATTTGGCCATTGTGTGAGTTTCTGCTAATGATTGTGCATTTTTGATGTTGTTGATAGTTGTGCATTTTTTCTTGAAAATTTATTTTTATTATATTTAGCCATTGTGTGAGTTTCTACTGATGGATTTATGTCAAAAACTTAAAGCAATGTTACTCATGGAAATAATTGATTTTACTGTTTTAGATCAATTCTTCTATGTTATATTTGATGGTAATAGTAGCCATAAGGAATATGTTGTGGTTGTAGGTGAATTGTGTGGATTTAACTTAAACAATAAACAATAAGTTACCTTCCATGGTCTTAACAAGTGGAATAATAAGATTACTTTAGATTAGGTATTATATAATGTGTTTTTGTTTAATATATATGACAACGCCCTTTGCGTGTGACCCGCAAGTGCACGGGTTTGTTGAAGTAATAAATCCCAGGTGAGTAGAGCTATCGTGTCCACAGGGACTAGTGAATAGAAGAACAACGATTGTAGAAGAACAACGATTGCTATTTAACTATGACGAGAATGAATCAATGGTAGTGTGAAGAAGATTGATATAAAAAGAAATAAAAAAACAAGAATGAGAGGCACAATAAAATGAGAGGAAAGGCAATCAATATAAATAGGGCACTCGGACATTACTGCCACTAGGTCTATTGGTTCAAGTACAAGACCAACTATTATATCTTCTAACTGATGCTCAATGAGTCGTGGAAATTCTAAAATACATGGTCCCAAGCATAAAGTTAATTGTGACTAACTCCACACTATGTCCTGACGGAGAAATTGCTCAGTCTCAACAACTCACACTGTGCAAAGTTGCATGGAGTTCTAGAGATTCCAAGTGATAAACCCTATTTTTTTGTATAGATCTATCCCTTTCGTCTAGGCGAAAGACCCCTAGTCATAATGAAGCCCCAGATAGTAAAGTTCACTTCAACACTTCACTCTATCACTCACGCAACTAAGCCCCAGTGAAGTTCATCTTTTAGCACTTCACTCTAATGTGACCACAAAGAAGTCTGGAAATGGAGGTAGGATAAATCATGCCGGAGGGAAAAAGGGGACGCATCGCTATCCCTCGACTTACCCTCTCAACCCTCTCGAATATATCATTGTCTAACCCTCACGGTGTGTCACTCATCCACAAATTCTACCAAGATGGATTCTCAACCCTAGTGTAACTCTAAGGGAGAAATCGTTCAATAAGCATTCAAGATTGGAACTCAATTAAATACAATAATTAAAGAAAGCATAATAGAAGGTAAAAAAAACAATAACATCCTAGGGTTTACAAGTCCGAACATCCACTAGGGGGTTTAGCTCTCCATGGAGAAAGATACAATCAATAATGAAATCAAAAACAAAAACAAGTAATCCATAGGAAACCCACCTCGCCAAAGGTCCCCTTGTCAAGCCTAGGGCACACCTCATGAAATAGGTACCGATGAAAACTCCCACAATAACTATCTTCCAAGAGAATCACAGTGTCGAAGACGGAGAACCACTCCAAAAGCCTTGCCGAAACCCCTCTAAAGCCTAGCTGCAAGTCTCTCAAAAGATGAAGAAAAGATGGGAAAAGGATGAAAGATGGCCCCCAAAATTAGGCTGAATTGCGGCTTAAATAGGACTGGAATCTGGCATCCACACGGGCATGTGGATTTTCCACACGCCCCTGTGGAATTTTCACATGGGTGTGGGGAATTTCCACACACCAGTGTGTACTGCTACATCAATTTGCTACAGTACCCAGCTACAATACTCCACCAAAACACGCCCGATTCCACACTTTCATTGAGGCAACATAAATTGGCACATGTCTATTCCATAGATCGCGACGCTTCTTCAATAAAAAAGGCTCATTGGTAAAGATCTTGTTATCAATGCGCAAGTCGGGATACACAAATGTGACTGCCTTTGTGCCCCTCTAACTCATTGTAATTTTCTTGAATACATGGAGGTCGGCACACATTCACGTATCCTTGAGCAAAACTTGTGGCTTCGCTGTTGTTCCTTCCAAGATTCCACCAAATAGTGCATTCACGATCTACTTTCTTTTTTTTTCTTAATACTTAGCTTCACAACCCTACATGTGCAAAAGAACACAAATATACATGTATTAGCGCTTAAACCTGATAAAAGTAATGCTTATCATAAGAAAAGAATATTTCGTATTGCTAATACACGAGCACTTATTAATACATCTTGCTCAAAGTTTTTAAATCACACTAGATGAACATCTATGTTGACAAACTATAGTCCTTATTTATTAACTGTGATGTTTAATTAGAATGTTGGGTTTTTATGTTACATGACATCTTTAGATTCTTGATTGACAAGTTATAATATTTCACTAGTTTTCTTGAAACAAAAAAACAATGTCTTAGTTCTTATTGCAATATCTAGGTAAGAATGAAAACTGTACTGTGTTAGCACTATAATGTATATATATATAGAAGAATATGAAACTTTAATTTAGTCTCATGTGAGAACTAAAATTTAGATCTAGAAAACTGTTCAATTAGTAGGAATCAAATATTGACTTGGCAATGAATTTTCCAAAAGAAGGGGATGTTGTACTCCCAATAAATCAAAGATTTTAGCACTATAATATATACATATTTATATATAAGAACAAACAACTTTAATTTCGTCTTATGTGAGGTCTTAAATTTATATTTATAAATCCATTCAATTAGTTGGAATCAAATATTCACGTGTTAATGATTTTTTTCAAAAGAATGGGATGTTATAATCCCAATAAATCAAAGATTTTAGCACTATAACACACATATACATATATGTAAGAACAACCAACTTTAATTTAGTTTTAAGTGAGGACTAAAATTTAGATCTATGAAACCAATTCAATTAGTAAGAATCAAATCTTCACTTGGCAATGAATTTTCCAAAAGAATGGGATGTTCTAATCTCAATTAATCAAAAATTTTAGCACTATAATATATATATATATATACATATATGTAAGAACAACCAACTTTAATTTAGTCTTACGTGAGGACTGAAATTTAGATTTATAGAATCATTCAATTAATAGGAATCAAATATTCACTTGGGAATGAATTTTCCAATAGAATGCTATACTCTAATCCCAATAATTCAAAGATTTGAGCAGTTTAAAACATATGAAATGGTGTCTCTTGCTCTTCTTGCTTGTTTCTAAACCAGATCTCGGGAGAAAGGAGAAGGCTGGGTAGGTGCGCACGGTGCGTAGCCTATCGCCGCATGGTGCCGATCGCAGAGGATTAGCCCCGTGACAGTAGCCATATGGTTATTCATCATAAAAAGACATATCAAATACTTCAAAGATTGCAATCACATGCCTAAGCTTCTATTAAATTTCTAAGTTCTTTTTTTCCTTTATTTTTTGTCAACTTTATCAAATTGATACCTATACAAAATCAAATTAATCAATCCATTTTCTCCCACAACGTTAAACCACACGTCCCTTATATTCACTAATTCTTTTCTAGATTTTTTTGTTTTTAGGTTTAGATCATGGAATATTTGTATTTTTGCTTTGAATTGCGTGTAATTGGTTTTTATTAATTTCAAATTTTATTTACACAACTTTAGTAATTATGATCTTTTAACTATTGCTTTTTTAATTTTTCATACAATTTTATGTCAACTTTTACAAATTGGTATGACAACGCCCCTTGCGTATGTCCCGTAAGTGCACAAGTTTATCGAAGTAATAAAATCCCAGATGAGTGGGTATCGTATCCACAGGGAGTAGAGATAAAAACACTTAATTTGTTTCTTAACTAAGTGAAAGATGAATATTGATTGTGTGACAAAAATGTAAGATAATAAAAGTAAAAGAACAAGAAAGAGAGCACGAGTAAAGGAGAAGGTAAGGCAATCAATATAAATGGGGTACCCAGATATTGCTCCGCCTAGGACAATTGGTTAAAGTGCAAAAACCCTCTATTATGCTTCCTAACTATATAATGAATCGTGGATATCCTATAATACATGGTCCCAAATTTAAGGTCAAACATGCCTAACCCTATACATGTCCCGGAGGAGAAATTGTACAATCTCTCAACCTCGCACTCGTATAGAATTGCAATGAGTTCTACGGATTCCTAGTGATAAATCCTCTTCCTTTATGTAGACCTAATCCTTTGGTCCAGGTGGAAGGTCCCTAGTCACAATTAAGCCCTAGGCGCTAAGATTGCTTCAACGCTTCACTCCTATTTTTCATGCAAAACCCTAATCCTATGTTTTCTTTTTGGAATGTCCCCTATGATTTTTTTTGGAATGCCTACTATATTTCAATCAAAACCCCATTCCTATGTTTTCTTTTCGCAATGTCTACTATTTTTTAATCAAAACCCAATTCCTATGTTTTCTTATAGTAATGTCCTCTATTTTTAAATCAAAATCCTAATCCTTTATTTTCTTTTCGGAATACGTACTATATTTGAATCAAAACCCTAATCCTATGTTTTATTTTCAGAATGTCTCCTATTTTGCAAACAAAAACAGAATCCAATATTTTTTTCTTAATTTCTCCTATTTATTGGTTTTGGATCAAAACTCTAACCTATGTTTTCTTCTCAGAATGCCTCTTATTTATCAGTTTTGAATCCAAACCCTAACATATGTTTTTTTTGGAATGTCTGTTATATTTAAATGTGTGCTATTCATTAGGAGTCATTCCTCTATATTTTCTCTAATGTCAGATTATGTCTCATATTTTTCAATCAAAATGCTAATTTTATGTTTTATTTTCTGAATGTATCCTATTTTTTTAAAAAAATATAGGATTAGGATTTTGATTACTATAAAAAACATAGTATTAGGGTTTTGATTAAAACCGAAACTAAGGGTCATTTCCAGAAGAAAACATAGGATTATGGTTTTGAGTCAAAATAGCTAGAATTTAGAAAGGTAAACATAAGATTATGTTTTTGATTGAAAAATTGGAGTCATTCGGAAAAGAAAACATAGAATTAGGGTTCTGATTGAAAAATATGAGACATTACGAAATGGAAACATAAGATTATTGTTTTGATTAAAAAATAGCAGACATTTCCAAAGGAAAACAAAAGATTAGGGGTTTGACTGAAAAATAGGAGACTTTTATTATATGAAAACAATGAATTAGGGTTTTCATTATAAAAACAAAAAATAGGGTGCATTTCCATGAGAAAACACAAGATTAGGGGGTTGATTTAAAAATAGTAGACATTCTGAAAAGAAAACATAGGATTATGGTTTTGATAGAAAAATAGGAGGCATTACAAAAAGAAATCATAGGATAAGGTTTTGATTGAAAAATATGAGACATTCAAAAAAAATCATCGGATTAGGGTCTTGATTAAATGTTAGCTGGCATTCCCAAAACAAAAGATTTGATTAGGATTTTGATTTAAAAAAAAATCTGACATTCTGAACAGAAAACAAAGGTTTAGGGTTTTGATTCAAAGCTGAAAAATAGGACACATTGCGAACAGAAAACATAGGATTCAGGTTTTGAAAGATGGTATTCGGGTTTTGATTTTAAGATAGGAGACATATTAAAAGGAAAACATAGGTTCGGGTTTTGATTGAAAGATATGAGATATTCTGAAAAGAAAACAAAGGATTAGGTTTTTCATTCAAATATAGTATGCATTCCCAAAACAAAACATAGGATTATGGTTTTCAATGAAAAATAGGAGACATTAGTATAAGAAAACATAGGATTAGGGTTTTGACTACAAAATAGTTGACATTGAAAAATGAAACATATGATTATTTTTTTGACAAAAAAATAGAAGGCATTCCGAAATGAAAACATAAGATTAGGTTTTTGATTCAAAAATATAAGTCATTAAAAAAAGAAAACATAGTATCTGTGTTTTGATAAAAAATAGAAGCCATTAAGAAAAGAATACAAAGGATTTGAGTTTTTATTGAAGGATAAAAGACATTACTATAAGAAAACATATGATTAGGATTTTCATTAAAAAGTAGTAGACATTCCGAAAAATACATAAGTTAAGGGTTTGATTCAAAACTGTTAAATTTGGGACATTTCCAAAACAAAAGATAGGATTAGGGTATTGATTAAAAAAATAGGAGCCATTTGAAAAGAAAACATAGGTTAACGACTTTGATTCAAATATAGTTGCCATTAAAAACTAAGGCTTATGGTTTTTATTAAAAAATATGAGACATTTTGGGAAAGAAAAATCCTATTTTTGAAAGATAGGATTTAGGTTTGGATTGAAAACTAAGAAATTGGAGACATTAGGGAAAAAAACAAAGGATTTTGGTTTTGATGGAAAGATAGGAAACATTCCAAAAAGAAAAACATAGGATTAGGGTTTTGATTCAAATACAATAGACACTCCAAAAAGGAAAGATAAGATTAGTGTTTTTATTCAAATATAGTAGTCATTCAAAAAACAAAAAACATAGGATTAGAGTTTTGATTGAAAAATATTACACATTACAATAAGAAAACGTAGGATTGATAAATAGGGGACATTTCCAAAACAAAAGATAGGATTAGGATTTTGATTAAAAAAATAGGAGCTATTTCTAAAAGAAAACATATGTTAATGACATTGATTCAAATTTAGTTGGCATTAAAAAAATTAAGGATTAGGGTTTTGATTAAAAAAAAAATATTTTGGAAAGAAAACCCTATTTTTGAAAGATATGATATATGTTTTGATTGAAAACTAATAAATTGTAGACATTAAGAAAAAAAAACAAAGGATTTGAGTTTTGATGGAAAGATAGAAATATTCCAAAAAGAAAAACATAGGGTTAGGGTTTTGATTCAAATACAGTAGACATTCCAAAAAGGAAAGATAAGATTAGTGTTTTTATTCAAATATTGTAGGCATTCCAAAAAGAAAACATTGGATTAGAGTTTTGATTGAAAAATATTACACATTATAATAAGAATATATAGGATTAGGGTTATGATTAAAAAACTACAGTAGACATTGCAAAAGAAAACATACTATTAGTGTTCTAATAAAAAATAGCAGATATTGCAAAAGAAAAGAAAGGATTGGGGATTTCATTCAAAAATAGAACACATTTTGAAAATAATAGGAGGCATTCGGAAAAAAACCCTTAGAATGAGGGTTTCAGAATGTCCCCTCATTTGAAAATAAATCATATGATTTGGGGTTTGATTGAAAAATTTAAGATATTATGAAAAAAAACATATGCAAAGATTCCCAAAACAAAATATATGATTAGGATTTATTCAAAAAAATGATACATTCCAAAAATAAAACATTGAATTAGCGTTTGATTAAAAAGGACACATTACAGTAAAAAAGAGGATTTGGGTTTTAACTCAAAAATAGGAGCCATTACAAAAACAAAACATAAAATTAGTGTTTTGATTGAAAAGTTGTATATTTTAGAAAGGAGAACATAGGATTCTGGTCTTTATTAAAAAATAGTCCACATTAAGAGAAGAAAACATAGGATTCATATTTTGATTGAAAGATAGGAGACATTTGTATAGGAAAACATAGGATTTGGGTTTTAACTAAAAAATAGTAGACATTACGAAAAGAAATCATAGGTTTGGTTTTTGATTCAAACCTGATAAATAGGGGACATTTCCAAACTAAAAGATAGGATTAGGGTTTTGATTCAAAAAAATAGGAACAATTTTGAAAAGACAACAAAGGATTATTGTTTTGATTCAAATGTAGTAGGCATTCCAAAAAAAATAAGATTAGTGTTTGATTAAAAAATATGAGGTATTCAGAAAAAAATCCAATTTTTGAAAAATTTGATTTGGGTTTTGTTTGTAAATAGATAAATAGAAGTTACTAAGAAAAAAAAAACAAAAAATTCTGGTTTTAATTGAAAGATATTAGACATTCTAAATAGAAAACATAGGATTAGAGTTTTGATTCAAATATAAAAGCCATCCCTGAAAGAAAACATAGGATTGAGATTTTGATTGGATAATATGAGACATTAATATAAGAAAACATAGGATTAGGGTTTTCATTCAAAAATAGTAGACATTTCCAAAAGAAAAGATAAGATTAGATTTTTGATAAAAAGAACACATTTCAAAATGAAAAGAAAGGATTATGATTTTGATTAAAAAATAGGAGATATTACATAAAGATAGGAGGCAATCCAAAAAGAAAACTTAGGATTATGGTTTCGGAATGTCCCCTAATCTGAAAAACAAAGGATTAGGGTTTTAATTGAAAAATATGAGACATTTTAATAAAAAGATAGGCATAGATTCCCAAAACAAAAGATATTATTAGGGTTTTGATTCAAAAAAATGAGGCATTTTGAAAAGAAAACATAGGATTAGGGTTATAATTCAAAACTGATAAATAGGAGATGTTAAGGAAAAAAACATAGAATTCTGGGTTTGAATGAAAGGTAGGCGACATTCCAAAAAGAAAATGTAGGATTAGGGTTTTGATTAAAATATAGTATGCATTTTTGTAAAAAAAGAAGATTAACGTTTTTATTGAAAAAAACTAGAAATTATTATAAGAAAACATATGATTATGGTTTTAATTGAAAAATAGTATACATTACAAAAACAAAACAAAGGATTAGTGTTTGGATACAAATATAGGATGCAATTCAAAAAAAAAAAACATAGGATTAGGGTCTTTATTCAAAAATAGGAGGCATTAAGAAAACATAACATAACATTAGGCTTTGATTCAAAAATAGTAGACATTCAGAAAAAAAAAATAGGATTAAATTTTGATACAAAATTAGTAGACATTGAGAAAAGAAAACATAGGATTCAAATTTTGATACAAAATTAGTAGACATTAAGAGAAGAAAACATATGATTCCAATTTTGATTGATGGATAGGAGACGTTACTATAAAAAAAACATGGGATCAATTTTTTTTATTCAAATATAGTTGGTATTCTGAAAAAGAAACATGGTATTAGGGTTTTGGTTGTAAAATATTAGATGTTACGAAAAGATGACCCTGTTATTGAAAGGTAGGTTTAGGGTTTTGATTGAAAACTTATAAATATGAGACATCAAGTAAATAAAATAAAGGATTCGTGTTTTGATTGAAAGATATGTTTATGGTTTTGATTGAAAACTTATAAATATGAGACATCAAGTAAAGAAAACAAGGGATTCGTGTTTTGATTGAAAGATAGAAGATATTACAAAAAGAAAAAACATGGATTATTTTTTTTAATTCAAATATAGTAGGATTTTTGAAATAAAAATATTTAATTAGGGTTTCGATTGAAAAATAGTAGACATTACTATATGAAAAACATAGGATTAGGGTTTTGATTCAAAAGTAGCAGACATTCAAAAAAAAATTTAGGGTTTTGATTCAAAAATAGGAGACATTATAAAAATATAGGAGGCATTCAAAAAATAAAACATAGGATTACGGTTTTAGAATAACCCCTAATCTGAGAAGAAAACATAAGATTAGGGTTTTGAATGAAAAATATGAGACATTATGAAAAGAAAATATAGGCGTAGATTCTCAAAATAAAATATAGGATTAGGGTCTTCATTCAAAAGAATTAGACATTCCAAAAAGAAAACATAGGATTAGAGCTATGATCCAAAACTGATAAATACGGGATATTAAGAAAAGAAAATGTATGACTCGGGTTTTGATTGAAAGGTAGGAGATATTCTGAAAAGAATACATAGGACTAGGGTTTTGATTCAACAATAGTAAGCATTCAAAAAAATTAGGATTTGGTTTTTGAGTGAAAAATACGAGACATTAATGTAAGAAAAAACATATAACTGTGGTTTTGATTTAAAAATAGTACACAATGCGAGAAGAAAACAAAGGATTAGTGTTTGGATTCAAAAATAGGATTCAATCCAAAAGGAACAAACCTAGGATTAGGGTTTTGATTTAAAGATAGGAGCCATTACGAAAAGAAAACATAACATTTAGGGTTTTGATTCAAAAATGGTAGATATTAAGAAAAGAAAACATAGGATTCAAATTTTGATTCAAAATTAGTAGGCATTAAGAAAATAAAATATAGGATTCCTATCTTGATTGATCGATAGGAGACGTTACTATATGAATACGAAAACATATATCAGGGTTTTGATTCGAATATAAGAGCCATTCCAAAAGGAAAACATAAGATTATTTTTTTAATTGAAAAATAGTATACATTATGAAAAGAAGACCCTATTATTCAAAGACAGTTTTAAGGTTTTGATTGAAAAATTATAAATAGGAGAAGTCAAGAAAAGAAAACAAAGGATTCGGGTTTTGATTGAAAGATAGAAGACGTTACGAAAAGAAAATATAGGATTATTGTTTTGTCTTAAATATAGTAGACTTTTCAAAATGAAAACATAGGATTAAGGTTTTGACTAAAAAATATGAGACATTACAATAAGAAAACCTAGGATTAGAGTTTTGATTCAAAAAATAGTAGACATTTTGACAGGTGCTCCGCAAATGCACGGAGTTGTCGAAGTAATAAATCCCCAGGTGAGTGGGGTATCGTATCCACAGGGAGTAGGGAATAAAAATACTTATATTGTCTCTTAGCTAAGTGAAAGATGAATGGTGATTTGTGTGTCAAACAATGTGAAATAACGAAAGTATAATCAACAAGAAAGAAAGCGCGAATGAGGAGAAGGTAAGGCAATCGATAAAGATGGGGTACCCGGGTATTGCTCTCCCTAGGACAATAGTTTTAAGTGCAAGAACTTTCTATTATGCTTCCTAACTAATGCAATGGTGAGTCGTGGACATCCTTAAATACATGATCCCAAATCTAAGGTCAACCATGCCTAATTCTACACATGTCCCGGAGGAGAAATCAAACAATCTCAACACCTCGCACTCGCATAGAATTGCAATGAACTCTGGGGATTCCAATTGATAAATCTCTTCCTAATTATAGACCTAACCCTTTGGTCCAGAAGAAAGGTCCCTAGCCACAATTAAGCCCTAGATGCTAAAATCACCTCAACGCTTCACTCCGTTGCACTCGCAAACTATGGCCCAGCGGAGAGTCAACCCTTAGCCCATTCACTCTATTGTGGCCGCAAAGAACTCGAGGAACAAAGGTAGAATCTATCACACTGGAGGGAAAGAACCCTAATCAGATGTAGTCTTTTCGAAATGTCTTATATTTTTCAATCAAAACCCTAATATGATGTTTTCTTTTAAAATGCCTTCTAATTTTCAATCAAAACCCTAATCCTATGTGTTAATTACGAAATGTCTACTATTTTTCAATCAAAATACTAATGCTATGTTTTCTTATAGTAATGTCTCCTATTTTTCAATCAAAATCTTAATGCTATGTTTACTTTTTGAAATGACTAATATATTTTATTTAAAAACCAATGCTTTGTTTTATTTTCGGAATGTCAACTATTTTTGAATCAAGACGTTAATTCTATTTTTTCTTATAGAATTGTCTGTCATTTTTCATTGAAAACCACAATCCTATGTTTTTCGAAATGTCTCATATTTTTCAATCATAATAATAATCCTATGTTTTCTTATAGTAATGTCTCCCTTTTTATTTCAAAACCTTAATCCTATATTTTCTTATAGTAATGTCTTTTATTTTTCACTCAAAACCTTAACCCTAAGTTTTCTTATAGTAATGTCTCATATCATTCAATAAAAACAGTAATTCTATGTTTTCTTTTCAGAATGCCTAATATATTTGAAACAAAACCCTTATCATATGTTTGCTTTTCTGAGTGTCTCCTATTTTGCAAACAAAACCCGAATCCTATGTTTTTTTTTCTTAGTGTGACATATTTTTTAATCAAAACATTAATCCAAAGTTTTTTTTATAATGCCTTACTATATTTCAATCAAAACCCTAATTCTGTGCTTTTTCTTTTTGGATTGTCTTTTATTTTTGAATCAAGACCCTAATCCAATGTTTTCTTTTTGAAATGTCTGCAATTTTTTAATCAAAAAACAAATCCCTTCTGTAATGTCTGCTATTTTTTTAATTAAAACCCTAATCCTATGTGTTCTTTCGAGAATGTGTCCTATTTTTCAGGTTTGAGTCAAAATAATAATCCTTTGTATTCTTTTTGGAATGTCTCATTTTTTGAATCAAAACCCTAATCCTATCTTCTGTTTTGGGAATGAGTTCTAATTTTTAATCAAAACCCTAATCCCATGGTTTCTTTCCTGAATGCCTCATATTTTTCAATCAAAACAATAAGCCTATGTGTTCCATTAAGAATGTTTACAATTTTTTAATCAAAACTCTAATCCTTTGTTTTCTTATATTAATGTTAGCGTTTTTTGAATAAAAACCTAAATGCTATGTTCTCTTTCCATAATGCCTATTATATTTGAATTAAAACCCTAATGCTTTGTTTTCTTCTATTAATGTCATCATTTTTTGAATAAAAACCTTAATGCTATGTTTTCGTTCCAGAATGCCTACTATATTTGAATTAAAACCCTAATGCTTTGTTTTCTTATCTGAGTGTCTACTATTTTTGAATCAGAACGCTAATCCTATGTTTTGTTATAATAATATCTCCTATTTATCCTTCAAAACAATAGACTAATTTTTGTTATAATCAAAACTCTAATCTTATGTTTTCTTTTGGGAATTTCTACTATTTTTACTCAAAACCACAATCCTATATTTTATTTTCGGAATGTCTGATATTTTTTAATTAAAATTGTAATGCTATGTTTTTCTTTTTCGAATGCATACTATATTTAAATCAAAATCCTAATCCTATATTTCTTTTCTAAATGTCTACTATTTTGAATCAAACCCCAATCCTACATTTTTTTATAGTAATGTCTCCTATTTTTCAATAAAAACGTTAATCCTTTGTTTTAGTTTCAAAATGCCTACTATACCTGAATCAAAACAGTAAAACTATGTTTTCTTTTCAAAATGTCACAAATTTTGCAAACAAAACTCGAACCCTTTCTTTTCTTTTCAAAATGTCAGCTTTTTTGAATCAAACCCCTAATCACATGTTTTCTTATTATGAGGTCTCATATTTTTTAATCAAAAAAGTAATCCTATGTTTTCCTTTGAAAATGACTTTTATTTTTTTATCAAAACTCTAATCCTTTCTTTTCTTTTTGGAATGTCTACTATTTTTTAATCAAAACCTAAATACTATATTTTCGTTTTGGAATATCTACTATTTTTGTATCGAAATCCTAATCCTTTGTTTTCCTATAGTAATGTGTCCTTTTTTGTTCAAAACCCTAATGCTATGTTTTCTTATAGTAATGTGGCCTATATATTATTCAAAACCCCAATCCTATGTTTCTTCTTATAGCAATGTGTCTTATTTTTCATTCAAAATCCTAATCCTATGTTTTTCTTAGAAATGTGTCAAAGTTTTCAATCAAAACTCTAATCCTATGTTTTATTCTCGGAATGTCTAGAATTTTTGAATCAAAACCCTAATCCTATGTTTTCTGATTGAAATATCTCCAATTTTTCAATTGAAGCCTAATACTAATCTTATGTTTTATTTTTGAAATGTCTCATTTTTTATAAAAAAAAAGAGATATTTCCAAAGGGTTAATTTCTTGAGTAATCACTGAAGTTTACTTTATTTTCAAAATGATCATTGATGTTTAATTTGTATCAAATAGCCAATGATTTTGAATTTGTTTTCACTGGTGGGTCATTTATTGTCTCCTGCCCCTCTTTTCTGACTTGGCAACCGAAGAAAGTCACCCAGCAGTCCAGCCACACACCAATAGCTAATGTTGCTATCCAAGTCATTTAAAATCGGCCACATCATTGAGAGAATTTCTGGTTGGCCAATGTTCATCTTCTTCCAAGTAAGTGGCAACAATGGCATAGGACTCCAATAGATGGCAAGGAGAAAAAGATCTAGGTGCTTCCATTTGTACAACAGGCCAATTCAAACATGGAGGAAGGCGTTCCCATGCCTCGCCGGTGGTTAGTGCGGGAGTGAAGTGTGGGAAATCATTGTTGGAAGACCTAATTTCATCGCATGCTTGATTCAACAGTCAGTTGCATATGAATGAAAGGGCTTCAGAGAGTGACTGTAGTTTGAGTGAGAAAGTGGGAAAGAGGTTGTAATATGGAGGTATTAGGGTAAAGTATCTAATCTGATTTCATGCTTCTTCTTGTTTTTTAGGTTTTCCATATGCTATCGGATGTGTTGACTGTAATCTAAGTTATAAGAATTGAATTGAATGTACATTATAATCTAAGCTACGAGATTGAATGGAATGTACATTGTCCTTATTATAAACCAAGATCTAGAAATATTTTGATTATCATGAGACACTTAAACTTTATAAATATAATAATTTACTAGATTGGAACTTCATAAATATAATAAGTTCATCATCATCTTCATTTTTTGTGACAAATTTCTCCAAAATACTTAAACCAGACAAAGCTAAACCAATTATGTATAAGACTTCAAATTGCTTTATTACTTTATGTATACCTTTAGTCAGTTAAGTTCAACTTATCAAAGAAATTCATCACATTATGTATTTTTTAAGTTGAGGATCACATTAGAGGGGACAATTCCTCAGTACACACATGTTGTAGAAGACATTGTGGGATTTAATCACAAAATTATCACCAAGTTGTAAGGCACACTAAACAAGACCAACACTCTTTAAATATAAAACAAAACAATAGTCTTACAGAGCCCCAAATCCAAAATAATCATTACAATCTAAGCTATAATAAAACGCACAACTCTAATATTGGGGTTTATAGAAAATAATTCTTACAGTACTCTGGTGCCTCATCTACGGGTGCACACTCACCAAGTTTACCACCATAACCACTAGACGCAAACTGGTCTGCTTGATCTCATCGAAGGTTGCAAAACTTGATCATCTCTATCATTGTCTATGGGAATGGAAGTCCAGGCAATCTTAGACTAATGGATGGAGAAGGCGATGGTCACCAACTACTAGGGTAGTGTCTGTGCTCCTCGAAGATGGTGATGTTCGGTGCTGATGTGGCATCGTGGCCAACATGAAGCGTCAACGTGGAACAATTGATGGATGTGGATTGCTGAGTGACTTTCTCCGGCTGCCATGTAAGAAAAGAGGGGCTGGAGACAATCAAAAGACCTACTGGTGAAAACAAATTGAAAATCAATGGCTGTTTTGATTCAGATTGAACTTGAGTGAACATTTTAAAAACAAAGTAAACTTCAGTGATTATTTATGAAATTGATCCCATTTCCAAAAGAAAACATTATTAATTATATCTTTCAATCAAAACCAGAAGCCTATGTATTCGTTTTGAATTGTCTCATATTTTTCAATCAAAACACTAATCTAATGTTTTTTTAACAGAAATTATCCTATTTTTTTAATAAAAAAACCTAATCGTATGTCTTGTTTATGAAATACCTTCTATTTTGAAATCAAAAACCAAACTTATGTTTTATTTTGGAAATATCTGGTATGTTTTAATCAAAACCCTAATCCTATGTTTCCTCGTAATAATGTCGAATATTTTTCAATCAAAACCCAAATCGTATGTTTTCTTTCCAAATTGTCTCATATTTTTCAATAAAAATCTTAATCCTATGTTTTATTTTCTGAATGTCTAATCCTATGTTTTGTTTTTAATAATGCCTCCTATTTTTGAATAAAAAATCACAATCCTATGTTTTTTCTTTTCAGAATGCCTCTTATTTTTTAATCAAAACACTAATCTTATATTTTCTTTTGGGTATATCTTCTATTTTTTAATAAAAAAAGTAATCATATATTTTCTTTTCATAATGTCTCATATTTTTTAAATCGAACCCTAATTCTAAGTTTTTTTGTAATGTCTCCTATTTTTTAATCAAAATCATGATCTTATGTTTTTTTTTCGAATGTTTGTGATTTTAAATGAAAATAATAACCCTATGTTTTCTTTTGATAGGTCTCCTATTTTTTAGCTAAAACCCTAATCCATTTTTTTCTTGTTCAGAATGTAATCAAAATTTCAGTTTTCAATTAAAGACATAATCAAATTATTTCTCCTGAGAATGGCTCCAATTTTTTTGATCCAAACCCCAATCCTATGTCTTCTTTTCAGAGGGTCTCATATTTTTGATTTTTCAATAAAAATCCTAGTTCTATGTTTTCTTTTCGGAATGTGTCTTATTTTTCATATTTGAATCAAAACCCTTATTATATTTGTTTTTAGAATGTCTCTCTTTTTTCAATCAAAACTCAAATCGTATTCTTTGTTTTTTGGAATGTGTTATATTTTTAATAAAAACCCTAATCATATGTGTTCAATAACAATTAAGATTTAGAATTGTTTGCTAATGTTTAATCAAAATCCTAATCCTATATTTTCTTTTCACAATGTCTCGTTTCTTTCAATCAAAACTCGAATCCTATATTTTCTTTTGATAGTGTCTATTGTTTTTTAATCAAAACCCTAATACTAGGTTATTTTGTTTTTGGGAGTGTTTCATACTTTTCAATCAAAACCATAATCCAATGTTTTTTTTTTTTGGAATACCTCCTATTTTTTAATCAAAACACTAATTCTATGTTTTCTTATTGTAATGTCTTGTATTTTTTAACCAAAACCCTAATCCTATGTTTTCTTCTTAGAATGCCTAAATGACTCCTATCTTTCA
Source organism: Dioscorea cayenensis subsp. rotundata (assembly GCF_009730915.1). Lineage (NCBI taxonomy): Eukaryota > Viridiplantae > Streptophyta > Magnoliopsida > Dioscoreales > Dioscoreaceae > Dioscorea > Dioscorea cayenensis. Next base: position 31,670 of record NW_024086802.1, read on the forward strand.
ATTAAAACCCCAATCCTATGTTTTCTTTTCATAATGGTTCATATTTTCGAATCAAAACCCTAATTCTATATTTTCTTTTGGGAATGTCAACTATTTTTGAATCAAACCAGTAATCCTATGTTTTACTTTCAAAATGTGTCAAAGTTTTTGGTTTTGAAATCAAAACCTAATGCTATGTTTCCTTTTCGGAATGTCTACTATATTGGAAACAAATCCCGAATCATATATTTTATTTTCTTAATGTCTCCTATTTATTAGTTTTGAATCAAAACCCTAATCTTACATTTTCTTTTGGTAATGTCTACTATTTTTGAATCAAGACCCTATGCCTATGTTTTCCATATGGAATGTCTGTTTTTTTAATCTGAACAATAATCCTATGTTTGTTTTTCATAATGTCTCATATTTTTTAATCCAAACCCTAATATGAAGTTATTTTCTTTTGGAATGGCTCTTTTTTTTAAATCGTATGTTTTCTATTCGAAATGTCTAATATTTTTTAATCAAAACCCTCATCCTTGGTGTTGTTTTCAGAATGTATGTTATTTTTAAATCATAACGCTAATCATATGTTTTATTATAACAATGCCTCCTATTTTTCATTCAAAACACTAATCCCATGTTTCCTTTTCAGAATGGCCACAATATTTGAATCAAAACACAATTCCTATGTTCTTTTTTCTTAATGTCTCCTATTTTCAGTCAAAATCCTAATCATATGTTTTCTTTTCGTAATGCATATATCTTTGAATAAAAATCCTAATCCTTATCCTATTATTTCTTTTCATAATTTCTCATATTTTTAAATCAAAGCACTGATCCTCCATTTTTTTCAGAATGTGTCCTATTTCTCAGTTTTTAATAAAAACTTTAATCTAATATTTTGTTTTGAGAATAATGTCTGCTAATTTTTAATCAAAACTTTAATCCAAATTTTTCCATCTTGAATGTCTTATATTTTTCAATCAAAACTTTAATTCTATGATTTCTTTTAGAATATCTCCTATCTTTTAATCGAAAAACTAATCCTATGTTTTCTTTTCGGAATGTGTTATGTTTTTCACTTTTGAATCAAAAGGCAAATCCCTCGTTTTCTTTTTGGAACATCCCCTAATTTTTAATCAAAACTATAGTCTTTTCATTTCCTTTTGGAATGTCAACTATTTTTGAATCAAAACACTAAGACTCTTTTTTCTTATTGTAAGTCTCATATCGTTCAATCAAAATGCTAGTCCTATGTGTTTTTTTTTTAAAATGTGTCATATTTTTCAACAAAAACCCAAATCCTGTTTTTCATTTCGTAATGTCAACTCTTTTTTGAAACAAAACCTTAATCCTATGTTTTCTTTTAGCAACCTCTTCTATTTTTCAATCAAAAACCAAATCTTATGTTTTTTTTTCTCGTAATGTCTGCTACTTTTAAATCAAAACAATAATCGTATGTTTTCTTCTTGTAATGTATCATAATTTTTTAATCAAAACCCTAACCTAAGTTTTTTTGGGAATGCCTCATATTTTTCAATCAAAACCCTAATCATATATTTTCTTTTTAGAATGCCTTGTATTCTTGAATCAAAACATTGATCTTATGTTTTTTTATAATTGCATGTTATTCTTGAATCAAAACAATAATCGTATGTCTTCTCTTTGTAATGCCTCTTTTTTTTTAATAAAAACCCTAATCCTATGTTTTATTATTGTAATGACTCCTATTTTTTATCAAAACAATAATTTTATATTATCTTTTGGGAATGCCTCCTATTTTGGAATGTCTCATATTTTTCTTTCAAAACACTAATCCTATTTTTTCTTTTTAGAATTTCTACTTCTTTGAATCAGAACCCTAATCCTATATTTTCTTATACTAATGTCTCCTATTTTCACTCAAAACCCTAATTCTATTGATGTGATCTCCGCAAGTGAACGGGTCGCACACAAGTAATATAGTGGTACCTTATTAGGGGTAGGGTTGACCAACCATATGGATTTGTCTGAAAGTACTAATCTATCTTCTGATGTTCAGTCTAACAAAGATTTGGTAAAATATTTAATAAAAAACTAATAGTGAAAGAGTGAATGATGGAAGAAACCGGGGGATTAGCACTATGTTTTCAACTATAAGAGAGCAATGCCCTGGGATGATCCGTATGAGTTATAGTATGCTGACTTGATTATAATGGTTACTAGGTACATTCTATGATTGAAGTGTGTGCGCTAAAGCAATGTTGCATCTATGAATCTCAAACACACCAAGTTATGCCAAGATAACTAGATTACCAATGCAGTTGTGCAATTCAAGCCATCAAGATATGCAAGCATAAGATTAAACACAAGAAACATGAAGAACTCCATAATCATTATAAAATGGTCAAAGCATACAAAACAACATAGTTCAACATCCCGGGGCACCATGGACGAATAGCCCCTCAAGGATGGGTACAACAAAAAAGACAAAGATGAATAGCAAGAAAAATACGACATGACTCCCTTCTACTCAAGATGATTTTTCTTGTCGAGCTATGTATGCTCAACCCCACTTCTCTTGTTCCTCCAACTCCTCCTTTATCCCCTTAGAATGTGTGTTGAAGCTAGATCCTCACCCTCTTCAGAGTCCTGTTGGTAGAGAATTGAATCCATCAATAAAGATGAGAGCAAAACCCTAAAAATTGTAGTTAAATGGGTTGTATTCGAGCTCGACACGGTCTAAGTACGGTCGTGCTTAACCCGTGTTTCAATGGGCTACTTCTAAGTGTATTGGCTAAGTATTGGCTCGTGATTTTAAGTGGGAGAAAGTGTGGACGTGCTTGGTGTGTGTTTCCATAAGCATGATCATGCTAGGAGACCCGGGCACGTGCTTCTCCCGTTGAGAATAACAGCAATTCCAACATGAAAGATTTAGGTGGAGGGCCACGATCATGCTTCGACCTTGTTCGCCCTGGCATTAGTCTGCTGCAAGCTTCTTCACTTCGTCAGCACCAATCTTGGAGATTCAAGGGATAGAGCACGACTGTGCTCTGCCCGTGCTTAGCTTAAACACCTAGCATTTCTTCCATTTTCTCTTATCCGATGACCTGATTCACTCCAAGTTAAATTGAGCTCCGAATGGCACCAAATGTATACAAATATGTGCTAAAAGACAAGCAAAGGCATGAATTGAGGGTAAAAAAAAAGTATGATATGAATTGCACTCATCAAATACCCCCACACTTGAATCATTGCTTGTCCTCAAGCAATCTCACATCACTCAATGAAAATAAAGATGAGTGCATCACCTCCGATCGTAGGAAAGTATGAACTTCTCAAATAAAAGGAAAACAACAAAGATTAGAAACAACAAGAATACTCAATCAATGGTTACACTTTTACTTCAAAGAATTTGTATGTGTGCAAACCTTAAATTGAGTGCCTCACTTTTCTTAGGATTCAACCTAAGAAAATTGAACCTAAATTTGACTAATTACAAGCGGTAGTAGCTTCATACACCCTAGAGGTAGCCTTCTCTCCCGATAGGTCATCAAATGTACACATGTAATGCCCAAGATTCAACTACTCAAGAGTAGCTTTCACTCTTCTATGGTGATAGCTCTTTCTACCATCTTTTCACAAAATATTTACAAAGAACCGGTAGGGCATCCCATATGGAATCCGACTTTCCATTTTTTTTTTTACACTACAAGAAATTTACAATTTTGCAACGGTCGACCATTGCCATTCCATTGCAGATATAATTTTTGTAACGGTTTTGCAACGGCTTAATGCCATTGCTATTTTGCTCGTAGCAAATTTTTGCAATGAGAACTAATCCATTGCAAAATGTTTGGAATGGATTGGCAACACTTTTGCAACGGATTAGCATTAGATCGGTTGCAAATATATTATAAATTCACAATGGAATTGTAATGGACTTGCGACCATTCCATTGCAAAGTTTATTACAACTAGGTTGCAAATTTGTAAGGGATTTGCAACAGATCTTTCGATCCCAAACAAATCCATTGTAAATGTGTTACAAATTGGCAATAAATTTACAATGGTTTTTCCCAAATATGTGCCAATTCTTTACAAAGAGGTTACAAATTTTCAACAACTTTGCAATGGATCCATAACAAGTCCCTTGCAAAGTGGTTGCAAAATATGTAACAGATTTGCAACAGATCCATGTCCCTTGCAGATTGGTTACAAATTTGAAACATATTTGCAATGGATCCAGAACAAGTCCCTTGCAAATCGGTTGCAAATTTGTAATAGATTTATAATAACATTTTGGATCAACCACTAATCCAATGTAAATTCACTGATACCCTGTTATCATGTACATTAATGAATTCTAACATTATCATATTAATTAAATATAACACACAAATTCTAATGTATTTGATAAAATATAACATAGTAATAAAAAGTAGTCATAGTATCATGCATAAAACAAATAAAACAAATAGTAGTAGTTAATGTGCACAAAGACCAGTGAAAAATATATATCGTACTAGTAATGTCCATAAAGGCAAATGAAAATACTCATGGCATAACTATAGGTCATCATCATCATCATCATCATCATCATCATCATCATCATCATCACCCTGATCCTCCTCATCCTCCTAAGGTTGTGATGTTTGGCCTGGTCCAGATTGCATCATCATTCGTATATGCTTCCACTCACGGCGCATCTGTCTCATCATCTTCTGGTTCTGTTGTAGCAAACTTTGGTCTTGTTCTTTCAAATCTGTCATTTTTTTTTCATGCCCTCCATCTCAGACACAAATTCTAGGGGGACCGTAGATACTGAAGATGGTGGGGGAGCTGATGTAGCACCACTACACAATGACTCTTAATACATGCTTGATGCATGAGAACCAAGCCCATAAACTCTCTTCTTCTTTTCTCCACGAAGAAGCCTCCAAGTACATAGCATCCATATCAAGTGGTGAAGGTTGTGAGCCATCTGGTAATGTTTGAGAAGCAGTCTCAACCATCTTCTACATAGCATCCTGTAATTAATTATAATAACATTAATTACAACATGTATGAAATAATCTACACATAAATAAAATAATATGAGATAAATTTTGAAAATTACATAAACCGTCTGTGCTCGTGAATCAACATCTTTGCCTTCTTTATTCACATAAGTCTTGCATAAGATATCAAACGCAGTAGGTATCCTCTGAAGTGTCTTTCTCTAATAAAACAAAATCATAAAAAATTATAACAAGATTATTTAATAAGAACAATGTAAAACTTTAAAATTAAACCATGGTATTTTTTTGAATGCTAAAAGAGAAAAACTCAAATAAATTTTGAAATATTTACCAAGTCCATAGCATGCTCAACAAATGACTTAGAGCCTCCTAGATGCCTACTAATTCCACCCCCGTTACCTTCTGTCTCAGAGCACCGATTAATGGAAGCTTGCTTGGACTTATGCTTGAACTCTTCTGTGTTCCAATGCTCCAACCATTTGTTCCAAATTTCATCTTCAATCCAAACAGGCTTCTTGTCGGTCTCCTTGTAAGACTTGTGCCACCTACATAAATTCCGACTATAATGACCTCAATAGACTATTTCCCAAATTGCTTTGATAGCATTCTCTTCTTCTATGGGCCAATAATAATGTTTCTGCAAAAATCAAAACAATAAAAATAAAGATTTAGTTCATTAATAAGTAAACCAATAAGAACTACAAATACATTAATGCTACAAAAATAATATTACAATTACTAAAATTTTACTACACAAATTAGAACATAATTATACCTTAAACTCTCTCCAATAAAAATCATGTGTGTGCTTATCAATTTTGGACCATGTATATCCATCTTTATACTACCTCTCCTTCATTTTCTCAATAATAAATTTAGAAATAGCATGACCATGAGGCACAAAACCTAAATCATCATACAATGAATGTTAACGAATGTTTGTATAATTTTAAAATACAAAAACGTGCATGTAAAAGTTTTGTATTTAATTTTTTGCTTTCTTGACATAAATTCTTTTACCTGTCAGACAATACATAAATATGAAGCCGTTGTGAAGAGCCACCTTTTTAGAAATCGAATGGATTCGGTCTTATACATACGCGAGGAAGGTAATCAAAAAAGAAAGAAAATGAGTTCTTCTTTCTTTTATCACTTAGGAGCCGTGCGAGATGAAAGTCTCATGCACGGTTTTGAATGAGAGAAAGAAGTGAGGAATCCTCTTTTCGATTTTGACTCTCCCACTCCAGTCGTTGCTTTTCTTTGTGTTACTTCGAAAGTAGCTGCTTTAGCTTCAGCCACGCGAATTTTTCGATATTCCTTTTTATTTCTCATCAAATGAATGGCATCTTCTTCTGGAAATCCTAGCTATTCTTAGCACGTCAATTGTAGATATACCCTTAGTAGAAGCAAACATAGTTGAAGGGGATGTTCCTGTAGTATGTGGAATAGTAGTTGGAGTAGTACTTGTAGGAGGAGGCACAAAAGTTGTAGTAAGAGCAACAATAGATAGTATAAAGATAGGTGCAGGAGTAGTGGTACTAGCAGGAGTAGAGGGGGTAGTGTCGCTTTGTACAACGTTAGCTGAAGATGTAATAGATGCCCCTGTGGACTCTGCCTGAGATGTAGGAATACTACTTCATCCCTGACGAACGGAAGAACGATTTTTCCCAGCCATATCTATAAAAATCATATAAACTTAACACTAACAATACAAATTCAAAATATATAAATGTCAAGTATTTGCAACAATGAAAAAACCATTAAACAAATACGTCTTAGTTGTAGTCTTGCAATGTGAAATGGAAAAAATTAGTTTACACATCATATTATATTTTAGTATTCATCTTCATCATAAAAGGCATCTACTTCCTCTTCCTCTTCTTCATCGTCATCATCTTCTTCGCTCACTTCTCCTTCTTGACTTACTTCCGCATCAATATCCATACCATCAATTTCAATGAATGCACCGTTGAAAGAATTTAGATATACTTCTTCATCATGATTTTCAATTTCATATACTTGTACTTCATCTTCTTGGAAAGCATTACAAATTGATGATGCTTGTGTACCAGCTACCTCAACAATAGATCTTGCCTTAATTGCACAAACCGCCAACCAATCATAAGAAGATTTTCTTAATGAAGGATATGGTGAGTAAAAAACTTGTGCAACTTGAGTTGCAAGAATAAATGACTCATATTTGTTAAATGTTTTATTCTTATGACCATCAATGAGCTTATAATGTGGGTGAATCCTGGTACCAATTCGTAGTGTTGGATCAAACCAGATATATTTAAACAATACGACCTCTTTCATTGGCCATCCTTCATACTCCAACTTCACCACCTCGACCAATTTCCCAAAATACTCGAGCTCACTAGCACATAAATTGGATCCCTTAATGCACACTCCACTATTCATTGTGCTTTTAGAATATCCATGATTTTATGTATGGAATTGGTAGCCATTTACACAATAACCATTGTATGTTTTAACCATGTGCATTGGTTTGGAGGCAAGGCATTTTAACCCTTCATTCATGATCCCTGAACTAGGATGGTGTGCCTGTGTATTAAATAAAAACACAAACATAGCAATTTATTAATAGACAATAAAAATCATATATGCTTTTGATATGATTAGGTTGGGGCACTCACATAATTATCAAACCACAAAGAAAACTTTGTTTCCAACAGATGGTCAACATCATGATCTTGAATATTAGGTTTATTTGCCCTTACCCATTCTTCATATTGTCTGAATTGAAGTAAATGATCATAAATGAGAGTTATTAGGATTAATTGAAAATGAAGCAATACGATATATCATTATGACTTACTTGATGTATGGTTGAACTTCATCGCAGTTTAATAAAACATATGTCCGAGCAGCATGATATTCCTTTTCATCCAAATGTCTTGTTTATTCTGGACCCAGATGCCTACTAGATGGTTTAAAAATTGAAAGAATTCCAGGATATGCTTGCATATCAAATTTAATATTGTCATCATTCCTTCCCATTTTTTGATGTCTTGTGCAAATATGTGAGTCAAAGTAATGTGCACAAAATGATGATATTTCTTCGACAAGGTATGCATTACAAATTGATCCTTCAACATGAGCTTTATTTTTTACGTTACTCTTCAATCTATGTAGATACCTGTATTTTATAAAGCTTAAAATTATATATGACTACAATTAAATATTTGCAAATTTAATATAAATCATTAAAAATCATATTTCTACCTTTCAAAAGGATACATCCATCTATATTATACCGGTCCAGCAATTCTTGCTTCATAGGCTAAGTGAACTGGGAGATGTTCCATGCAATCAAAGAAGCTTGGAGGAAATATTCTCTCAAGCTTACACAAAATAATTGGGATTTCCCATTCCAATCTTTGCATATCCTCATCTTTAATGACTCTAGCAGTGAGATCTTTAAAAAAAATGCTCAACTCTGTTAATCCTTCCAATACATTCTGTGGTAGTAGCTCTCGAAATGCAATGGGTATTAATCGTTGCATGAAAACATGACAATCATAGCTTTTCATGCCAAACAATTTCAATCTACGCTGGTCCACACATCTACCCATATTTGAGACATATCCATCTGGGAATTTAAGCTCCTTCAACCAATTGCATAATTCTTCTTTTTGTTTTTATCAAGAATGTAACATGCCTTTGGAAACCTCTTTTTTCTTTCATCCATATGTAACTCAGGCCTATCACAAAATACCTTCAAATCTTCTCTGGATTTCGTATTGTCTTTTAATTTTCCAGACACATTCATCACAGTGTTAAAAATGTTATCAAAGCAGTTCTTCTCAATGTGCATTACATCCAAGTTGTACCTAATGAGGATTGTCTTCCAATAAGGCAAATCCCAAAATATACTTCTTTTCTTCCATCCACATTTGTTACAATGCTTTTTAATATCATAATTTATTTCCTCTCCATTTATTTCGGTGATCTTTTGAAGCCCAAAGCTCTCAATTTCTTCAAGTATTTGATCGCCAGATTTCACTTGAGGTGTAGCTTTCTTTACTAATTTTCCCTTTAGGAACCACTTCTTATTCCTTCTGTAAGAATGATTTGGCGGCAAAACCTTACGATGATTATCAAAACATGATGTCTACCCATCTTTTGTCAGAATGAAAGCATATGAATCTTCCATGCAATATGGGCATGCTAGTTTCCCCGCTGTACTCCAGCCAGACAACATTGAATAAGCTGGGAAATCACTGATTGTCCACATCAATGCAGCTCTCATCCTAAAATTTTGTTTGCTCGCGACATCATAAGTCTCCACACCAATCTCCTACAAATCTTTTAGCTCAGCTATCAAAGGTTGTAGAAATACATCTAATTTGTCCTTAGTATTTGCTTGACCCGGAACAATTATAGAGAGGAACATGTACTCATCTTTCATGCACATCCATGGTGGTAAATTGTATGGTGTGACTATCACCGGCCATGATGAGTATTGTTGACTAGATTGCCCGAAGGTTGGAACCCATCTGTGCATAAACCCAACTTGACATTCCTATATTCTGATGCAAATGATGGGTGCATTTTATCAAAGTGTTTCCATGTAGGAGAATCTGAGCAATGCCGCATTACACCATATTTTTCCTTTTCATGTTCAAAATGCCATCTCATGTGCTTAGTAGTAGCATTAGATGCATATAACCTTTGAAGACGAATGGTCAAAGGGAAGTAGAACATATTCTTATATGGTACCATTGTTTTTCGGCTACCAAATTTAGTTCTACCTCTCTTGTACCTATCATGGCCACATAATTTGCAACTTATCAATTCACTATCTTCACCCCAATACAACATACATGCTCTTTTACAACAATCAATCTGCTCAACCGGTAACCCCAAGCCTCTAACTAACTGCTTTATTTCATAGAATCCATCAACCATAACATTATTACTTGGGAGGCATTTTTTCATCAATTGGCAAAAGTCATCATATAGTCTTTCAGAAAAAGGATGTTCTGCCTTCAAATTCATTAAGTGAGCAACAACAGATAATTTTGATATCCTATTAGGATTATTAGGCCATAACTCTTGTTGTTCTGCTCGTAACATGTCATAAATACGTTGAATTGCTTGGGTTGGGTTGTCTTGAATATCATTTGCTTGAAATGAAGGGCCTACAGCATCATGAATCATTGTCCCAAATGCGGACAATTTCTCATCCTCAATATATTGCTCAAACACCTCTCCCACTACATGTTCTCTAAATATATCACCATCATCACTTTCACCATGATGGATCTAGGTTTCATAATTCTCCACAAATCCATACTTAGCAATGTGTGCTTTAACAGAATCTTCATCCAAAAAATTCTGATTCCGACATTTCTTATGGTTGCATGGACATCTCATCAAATGACCATCAAGACAATTCGCGTGAGCCTTAGCAAATTCCACAAATGAATTTACGCCATCTATAAATGTTGGATCAATTAATCCTCTTATTCTCCTTTGATACATCCACTGCCGGTCAAGGCGCATATTTTGTAGCTCTAAAGTAGCATTCACAAAGATGACAATGGAAGAATATATTAATCACATGAGAATTATAATTATAAGGAAGAATAACTAATAATCTTTTTTGACATGTGTATCACTTTTCAAACAATGTATTCAATGAATAAGCCTACTGTGAAAATTTTCATCACCAAACATATATATATATATATATTAAGCATGTGACAATTAAAATTGAGCATCAAGTTTTATCAAAGTTTATCATTCAAATGGCTGGTGGCTACAAGCACTTATTGATAGTTCACTTGGTTAAACTATAAATTAAGAAATAATTATTGGTAAAATTAAAAAAATCACCCAAAGTTGTTATATATTTTTAAGCTTTATTTATTTAATTTATTATATTTTTTTATTATATTTAAAAAGACATAATTTAGTGTTTTTTGTCACACTCATATTTTGTCTTCCTAAGTTGTTTTTTTGTCTGTACAATATATATATGTCCACCTAAACATTTGGGAATATATATATATATATATATGATTTAAACTAGAGTGAAAGATTGGGCCATGCATTTGAAAATGGAGACAGATGGGAACCAGTTCAATGCTTATTATATAAAGACCAAATAGAAGAAGCAAGTGGGCAAGATCCAAATGATCCCCACCCATGTTCTCAATAATAAATACCAATATTAAATATTGCAACAACCACCAACTTCACTTTCATTCAATGACATTATAGATTGCATTTCATTTAAAAATTAACAGAGTGTAGATGCACACAATATATTCCAAGTATACCATAATGAAAATAACTACTTTATGCAAATAGTATACTCATCCAGATACCATAACCATGTCATATATTAAAGGGTCTAAAATATGCTTCAAAGAATAAATAGATAAATAAAATAAAAGTTAATTGGATTTAAGGTTGTATAAAATGACAAATTTTGTATTTGAATATATATATATATATATATGCACACATATAGTGGTAAAGATTGATATATAGAAAGAATAAAAATAAAAATAAAATAATGTAAATAGCTTAATTACTTGTTTGAGAACCGGGAGAGAATCCAACGAGAGGAGCTCTTGGAAGGGATGAAGGAATGAACAATGGATGATGGTCTTCGAATCTTGTGATCGTGGGATTTTTGAAACAATTCGGATGTCTGAATGTAATGCTCTTATGAAGTGATCCACGTCAATATCGAACTCACTGCATGCATCCATGTATGTATAACAAATGTATAAATTAAATAATATAAAAAAAAGTAAATATTAATGCAAAATAATAGGAATTGATAATTTTCGTGAGCTTTGTATTTGCAGTAAACAAACTTAGATAAATGCTTGTATGTAATAAGGAATATAAAAGAAGTTTTAATTTGTTGGTAAAAGTAAAACTAGGCTGGTATGGTGGTATATATGTATATAAAGCACTAGCCATGCGTTATCTCCTTTTGTTTTTAAAAAAAGGTTGTTTCCTTGTTATTTGTGATTGAATGTTGAAAATCAACACAAATGGAGTAGTAGGGTTATTTCACTGGTCCATCATCTTGAGAAATGGTTGATGTAAATAAATAAAATTATCAAGAAGAACACAACTAATTAACTAATAAATAATCAATCAATGATTAGTACAAATGAATCTCACAATTAAGAGACCAATGTAATTAATCAATGATTAGGGGGTCCAAATTTCTAGACCTATGTCTCAACTTAATTTATATCACCCCATTGCCTCTACCTACTTTCCATCATTATATATATATATATATAATTATTTTTCCCTTTATTCTTCTTCATTAATTAATTTTATTATTGTTATCATTACTATTATTATTATTATTATTATCATATATATATATATCTTGGTTGTGTAACATGGGCTTTCATAAGAGGTTGACAGCAAAAAGAATATTATCTCTGAATTACAGCCATGCTTTGAAACTGCTTTTGTTTGTAGCTATATAAATGATGATAAGGATGTTGCTCAACAAGTTTACTGATTTATGAATTCACAGATTTATGCTTTGTAAGACTTAGAACATCATAGCATGAAAGTGAAAAGTAAACTTTTTGGTTGAGAGATCAAGGAGGGCTTTGGATTTGATCTAGGGATTTGGATTCTTATGTGGGGTGGATAATACCATGGTCCTAATAAACAAATTAGAGTCATTTTCATTCTAATTTTAAATTTTCATTTTATTTATTTATTTATTTTTGGGGTGCATCATTGTCATTTATATTTATTAATTGATTTTTTAATTGTATAAATAACTGATTTTGTCACACCCACCCCTTCTACCGAGGTAAATGTGGCACCCATCAGTTAAAATTCTCTTTTAACTCGAAACCCGACACCGCTTTTAAACAAAAATCGGACCTACAAATCACAAATTTACAACTTTTACACCAACTACGTGTTCAAATACATAAATATCATGAATACAATAACTCAAATTTATGGGTACAACCGCTACAAGATCACAACACCAATGACAAGAAATAAAGAAAAGGGGGACCCACTGCAGTCCTGGACTCAACCTGACTAGCTCTATAGTCGATCGAGCAATCTAGGGTCCTCGCCTCCCGCAGCTACTAAAGACATTCGGGTTGGTCGGTAGTGGCTTAATAATTTCAAATACTTAAATACAAGATATATAAAGTATATAAATACCAACTTCTCAAATAATTTTTTTCCAACTTTTCCAAAAATACCGAATTCTAGCAAAAATACAATCTTTTAAAGAACTCTTGAAACATAAATTCAACATAAATCAACATCAATTTGATTTTTCTCGAAAACACAAATTTTTGTGAGAGTCCGGTCTCATCACAATTCAAAAAAATATAACATAAATCTCAAATTCAAAAATAAAGCAATACCCAACACTCACCCAAAGATAACATGGTCTAGAAAACTCTCTAAACCCTCGCCCGTGGCCGCGCTGAGTTCGAGCCGTCAAGGAACTCACGTCCCCATCGCTGACCCATCGGTTCACCGGTCGTGACCCCGGCTACCCGATGAATATCCGAGTCGTGGCTCTACACTCCCACCCGAACCGGCCCCTCGTAGTATCAACACCTGGGTCCACCACGCCACCTCTAAAGGTCGGCCCGTGGGGACCCACTATCGCAGAGAGTCGGGCCTCAGCCCCGTCACCATCAAAACCATCAAGTAAATACAGCAATAATACCATCTGTATAAATCATAACACGTGATCCTTTTTCCGGGACAAGTATTCACATCACGGAAATAACCATTATTTTTCCACAAAGCCAATGTCAAAAGTATAACAATGCATAATGCCAAGAAAGCTCAGATCCACGATACCATTCCTATACCGAGAATGAAAACCAATTCTACTAACAATGCCGATAAAACATCTTTTAATATGCTCACATGGTTTCGCAAATCACTCCAAATCAAAGCATATATACCCATCAAAAATAAATACAAGAATTGAATAATTAAATCACATATACATGTATTTTTTTACTATTCACAACACGTATAATTATACAAAAACGAATGTATCAATACTGGGTTATCATGAACATCAATGGCAAACAAATATACGTATATTTCAACTATATATGGAATCAAACATGATAAAATGAAATACTTAAACATTTATTTCCAAAATACTAGCCATTAAACAATTATTTCAAAATAATAATAATTAATCAATTATTTAAAATAATAGCCACTACCAACTCACCTGGTGTCCTTGGGTTCCTTGCTAGACCTGGAACTCCCTCCCAAGACTGAACAACACCTAATAGAATAATATAATAAAAATAAATACCACATTTAAACAAAAAGAAAATACAAGAACAATAATAGACTATCTATTGGCCCACTCACTCCAATCGGTTCAAACCTGACCTTGCATAACCAAATTGGTCTCCAATTGCACTTAAGCCAACTCAATTTGGACTAGACCATTCTGGACCAACCTGAACCATCCTCAATTCCACTGAACCAAGCTCAAATTCATCGAACCAAACTCAATTTCACTGAACCAGGTTTAATTAAACCAACCAGCCCTTGAACCAACTCAATTCTTATACAAAAATATATTGAACCAACTTGGTTCAGCCCAAAACCCATAGCCCAACATCCAAACCAAACCCAAATCAACTTCAACTAATTTAATTCAACCAAACCATTCAAGTCCAACCACACTCAACTTGATTTGATCAAACCCTGCACTGATTAATTCAATTAAACCCAAACACTTCAATTCTCATCCAAACCCAACTCAATCAAATCAATTCTAACTTGGTTTGATCCAACCAAAACCAACTTGGCTAACTCAACCAATTCCAATCTAACCATCATCATTAACATCTTAATCATCATAATCATCAACTTAATTAACTAAACCAAACCCTAATCTCGTGCTACGATGACTGCTACATAGAAAACCGAAAAATCTCATCCTTCATTCAAGCTAGATTCATCACAAATACAATGATTTTTTTCAACACAAATTGAAAGCAACAATCATCTATAACCATTAAACATGTTTTTTCCTACTCAAATCCATCATTATCTTCATCATATCCATCAAATACACATATATACATGCATACATACACTCATTCATCAAAAAAATACACCAAGAAAAGCTCTTACCAACTAAAACCATCCCTCCCGTGAGACTCCCTCCGCGATCTCCCATCCCCACCTCAAATCTCCCATTTTTTTCTCCCTCATTTCTTCATTTTTTTATTTTTATTTTCCTTCTCGGGTTATCTGTAGCTACAAAAGATGGAGAAGAAGATGAACAATCATCAAAAGTCTAGATTTTTTTCTCAATTAACTCTTCAGCCGAAATTCACTTTTTAGTCCCTGAAAATATAATTTCTTACACAACAGTCCCTGAAAAACTCCCAAATGGTCCTTGAATTATGAAATAGTATTCTCAAAAGGTCCTTTCAAATTATCCAACGGTCCCCAGGTTATAACACAACATTTTAAAAAGATCCCTTCCATCTTACCTTTCAGTCCTCGGTTTCCATAAACATTTCATGTCCATCCTTTTCATTTATTCTTTAACCCAAAATCTTTTAAAAAGTTTTACACTTAGGTCCTTATTCTTTCCACTTGGGGTTTCTCAACAAGATTACTCTGTAGAAAAATCTTACTGCAACTGTAGTAATACCCTAAATATATTTTCCAACAGGTATCCAAAGGTTCAGGGTATTACAATCCTTCCCCCTTAAGAAAATTTCGTCCTCGAAATTTCTTAGCATTTATCCATCTGATATCACTGAATTTCACTTATTTGTTCAAAGACCCTGTTTCTCTTGCTACAAATCTGCTCAATAGTAAATAATCACACTGCAATTCACTATGTATCAATCAATAAAGAGCATCCAAACACCTTTCTTTGGCATCTTCAAGTTAACTCATTTTGGATAAAAACAATTCCGACAAATATCTGAACCCATGATCCCTCGATCACGTGATACTACTCACTCTTTGTCTCAAAATGTCGGAACCTACTATCGACCCTCAATCCCAATACGCAACTTAGGTTTTAACCCGATCGAAGACTCTAAATACTTCTACTCGGGCCCTTAACTTTCTCGTCTAATCACTACTAAACCTCTAAGTCTAGAGCATGACTCAAGCTTAGGCTCGAGATCACAACCCGTGATCTCTACCAAACCGGATATCTCAACCTACGACTACGATACCAAAAAGATGTACACCCAGCCCCTTCTACCGAGGTAATGTGGCACCCATCGCTAAAAATTCTCTTTTAATCGAAAGCGATCACCCTCGCTTTTAAACAAAATCGAGACCTCATAATCACAAATTTACAACTTTACACCAACTACGAGTTCGAAATACATAAATATCATGAATACGATAACTCAAATTTGCGATGTACAACCGCTTACAAGATCACAAACTACCAATGACAAAGAAATAAAGAAAGGGGGACCCATCTGCAGGTCCCGGACTCAACTCGACTAGCTCTATAGTCGATCGAGCAATCTAGGTCCTGCTCCTCAGACTTCACTAAAGACATTCGGGATTGGTTGGTGAGTGGCTTTAATAATTTCAAAATACTTAAATACGATATATATAAAGTATATAAATACCAACTTCTCAAAATAATTTTTTTCCAACTTTTCCAAAAATACCCGAATTCTAGCAAAATACAATCTTTAAAGAACTCTTGAAACATAAATTAACATAAATCAACATCAATTTGATTTTCCCAGAAAACACAAATTTTGTGAGAGTCCCGGTCTCATCACAATTCAAAATATAACATAAATCTCAAATTCAAAATAAAGCAATACCCAACACTCACCCAAAGATAACATGGTTCAGAAAACTCTCTAAACCCTCGCCGTGGCCGCGGCTAGGTTCGAGCCGATCCAGGAACTCACGTCCTTAGCGCTGACCCATCTCGCTCATCGGTGCCGACTTTGGCCACTCGATGAATATCCGACGTGGGCTCTACACTCCCCACCGAACCGGCCCCTCGTAGTAATCAACACCCGGTCCACCACGCCACCTCTAAAAGGGCTGGCCCGTGGGGACCCACTCATCGGCAGAGTCGGCCCTAGCCCGTCACCATCAAAAACCATCAAGTAAATACATGACAATAATACCATCTCGTATAAATCATAACACGGGATCCTTTTTCCAGACAAGTATTCACATCACGGAAATAACCATTATTTTCCACAAAGCCAATGTCAAAAGTATAACAATGCATAATGCCAAGAAAGCTCGGATCCACGATACCATTCCTATACCGGGAATGAAAACCAATTCTACTAACAATGCGATAAACATCTTTTAATATGCTCACATGGTTTCGTAAATCACTCCAAATCAAAAGCATATATACCCATCAAAAATAAATACAAGAATTGAATAATTAAATCACATATACATGTATTTTTACTATTCACAAACTACGTATAATTATACAAAACGAATGTATCAATACTGGGGTTATCATGAACATCAATGGCAAAACAAATATACATGATATTTCAACTATATATGGAATCAAACATGATAAAATGAAATACTTAAACATTTATTTCCAAAAATACTAGCCATTAAACAATTATTTCAAAAATAATAATAATTAATCAATTATTTAAAAATAATAGCCACTACTAACTCACTCGTGTCCTTGGGTTCTCATAGACCCTGAACTCCCTCCCAAGACCGAACAACACCTAATAGAATAATATAATAAAAAAATAAATACCACATTTAAACAAAAAGAAAATACAAGAACAATAATAGACTATCTATCGCTACCCACTCACTCCAATCGGTCTCAAACCTCGACCATGATAACCAAATTGGTCTCCAATTGCACTTAAGCCAACTCACTTTGGACTAGACCATTCTCGGACCAACTCGAACCATCCTCAATTCCACCGAACCAAGCTCAAATTCATCGAACCAAACTCAATTTCACTCGAACCAGGTTTAATTAAAACCAACCAGCCTTGAACCAACTCAATTTTATACAAAAATATATTGAACCAACTTGGTTCAGCCTCAAAACCCTCAGCCCAACATCCAAACCAAAACCCAAATCAACTTCAACTAATTTAATTCAACCAAACCATTCAAGTCCAACCACTACTCCAACTCGATTTGATCAAACCCGCACTGGATTAATTCAATTAAACCCAAACACTCAATTCTCATCCAAACCCAACTCAATCAAATCAATTCTAACTTGGTTTGATCCAACCAAAACCAACTTGGCTAACTCAACCAATTCCAATCTAACCATCATCATTAACATCTTAATCATCATAATCATCAACTTAATTAACTAAACCAAACCCTAATCTCGGTGCTACAAGAATGGTCTACGAAAGAAAACCGAAAATCTCATCCTTCATTCAAGCTAGATTCATCACAAATACAATGATTTTTTTCAACACAAATCGAAGCAACAATCATCTATAACCATTAAACATGTTTTTTCCTACTCAAATCCATCATTATCTTCATCATATCCATCAAATACACATATATACATGCATACATACACTCATTCATCAAAAATACACCAAGAAGTCTCTTACCAACTAAAACCATCCCTCCCATGAGCTCCTCCCTGCGATCTCCCATCCCCACCTCAAATCTCCCATTTTTTTCTCCTCATTTCTTCATTTTTTTATTTTTCCTTCTCAGGTTATCAGAGCACAAAGATGGAGAGAAGATGAACAATCATCAAAAGTCTAGATTTTTTTCTCAATTAACTCTTCAGCCGAAATTCACTTTTAGTCCCTGAAAATATAATTTCTTACACAACAGTCCCTGAAAAACTCCCAAATGGTCCTTGAATTATGAAATAGTATTCTCAAAAGGTCCTTTTCAAATTATCCAACGGTCCCCAGGTTATAACACAACATTTTAAAAAGATCCCTTCCATCTTACCTTTCAGTCCTCGGTTTCCATAAACATTTCATGTCCATCCTTTTCATTTATTCTTTAACCCAAAAATCTTTTAAAAAGTTTTTACACTTAGGTCCTTATTCTTTCCACTTGGGGTTTCTCAACAAGATTACTCAGAGAAAAATCTTATCTGAATCGTAGTAATACCCCTAAATATATTTTTTCCAAATGGTATCCAAAGGTTCTGGTATTACTGATTTGATATACATATATAATATTTAAAACTTTAATTTTATGGAAAAATTTATGTAGGATTTCATATATCTTGGGTTTTAATGGATTTGCTTGGTTTTTTTTAATTATCTTTTAAGTTAAAATAGATAATTATAATTATTTTGACATGTTCTTTTGGACTAAAGTGTATTATCTGCACTTTAAATTTATTGGTAATCGGCATGCCTTGTTGGTGGATGCACTTTATTTTTTTAAACCATAATGAGTGGTGATATATATCACTTAATATATATAGATATATATCATAAAATTTAAATTTGTCAAAATTAAAATTGGATTTTTTTATTTACATATATTTTTGTTAAATTTATATTTTTAGTTATACACGCTCATAAATTACTTGTGTATGTTTATATAGGTTTGTGGTAAAAAATAAAATAAAAAAATTTTATTTTATTTTTAAATATAATATGAAAATATTAAAGAAATATGGAATTTGTTATATATGGGACTAGTTACCAAATTTAATACTTAATTATGAAAATACTCATGTGATTATTATTCTAATATATATATATATATATATATATATCTTAAATTTATCAATTTTCTGAGAAAAAATGAAATAACTTAGTATTCTATATTATCATTAATTAGATTTAGAATATCTTAGTAGGTATATATATATATATCAAAAGACAATATTTTAAGGGATCATTATTAAATATCCACATTTTTACATAAAGTACACTTAACAACTCTAAAAATTATATAATATAAACAAAAAAAATTACAAATCATATAAATTAAAAAAAATTAAATTAAAATCTGTAGCAACTTTATTACAATTCTGTTGCAAATTTGTATTGTCATAATTTCATTGCAAATTACTGTTACAAATTTGCAATGGAACTTTGCAATGGAATCATTTCATTGCAAATTATTGTTGCAAAATTGTAATGCCTTTGTATACATTGTTAGTCCGTTGCAAAGTCGTCGCAAAATTTCTCCTGCGCACTTTCCTCCATATTTTTGTAATGGAAATTTATGTCATTGCTAATCCGTTGCAAACCTATCCCAAAGTAAGTTGCAAATCCGTTTCAAACTCGCTCTCACTATTTTTGCAACAAGTTTTTTTGACTCATTGCAAAAGTTATTGCAAATATTCAATGCCGTTGCAAAGACATTCCAAGTCTGTTGCAAAATGGTAACAGAAGTCATTAGTTGCAAATATCCGTTGCAAAACTATAATTTTTTTTGTAGTGTTAGAAAATAGAATTAGTTTCCATCATTACAACATGCAGCTTCACAATTAGGTTAAGTGATAAACTTGGGCCTTTGAAGTAAGAGTGAATATACGATATAGCTCTCAAATAATTAACTAACACACAAGTGTTTCTCCAGGGTTAAGAAGCTCAAAGTGTAATTGATCATAGATTATCAACAGTTAAACACTCATCTAAAAGCTAAAACAAGCTTGCAACTCTTCCCCATATTTGAATGATACATTGTCCTCAATGTAAAATGATGAACATGGAAAAGCACAATGAAGACAATAAAAGATAGAGGGGGAAAAAGAAAAACTTTACAGAACATAGAAAGTGATGTTGTCGCTCTCAACGTGTGTGCTATTCAAATCCAAGCATCCACACAATCTCTGAATGGCATAGAGGACACAAGTAAAGCTCCACAAACATGAAGATATGAAATATAAGAAAAACTAAAATGATTTACAACTAAACAACATGAAAGTAAATAAGCCCTAAATGTAGTAGGTTACTCCCCTTGCTAACTAACAACAGAAGGAAAAAACAAATAAAACAAAACAACTAAAACAAAACCAACAAAAAGAAACACATGCTATGGCCCTCAAGCAGGATCAATCTCTGACTGCATAACAATACCACCAGAAGTAGAAGAACTGACAGCAGATGAGTGTCAAGATGATGGAGGCTCGTCTCTAACCAAACAATGCCAGGATCCTCAACTTGAAATACTAACTCATCCTCGTTCCTAAGAAACATCAGAAGCCATGGGCTGCTGTGGGGTAGCAATGCCCATTTTCTGTAGGCTGCAACATCTGAAGGGAGAATGACCTCCCACTGGAGTCAAGCGGTGCACACATCCCAAGAGGCACATGCTCTGAATAATATGTGTGACAAATGGGCCAACAAAGATGGTATGTCTGCGAGTGTCAGAGGCCTGATGATGCAGACCCGAGGCAACA
The DNA here is from genome assembly GCF_009730915.1 of Dioscorea cayenensis subsp. rotundata. Taxonomy (NCBI): domain Eukaryota; kingdom Viridiplantae; phylum Streptophyta; class Magnoliopsida; order Dioscoreales; family Dioscoreaceae; genus Dioscorea; species Dioscorea cayenensis. Next base: position 53,035 of record NW_024086802.1, read on the forward strand.
ACAAACTCCATGTGGAGGGGAACTCGGGCGTGCATGCTCAATAGGTACTCAAACTTGGCCAAAGAAATGTTACTAGTACAGTGATTCCATCCGGTAAGGGAGCTGCTCAGTAAGGCTTGGACAAAACGGAGGGCACGTGATCTCAGTGCTGTGGCGGAGGTGATACTCGGATGAAAAGGATGATTGCAATCACTCAAACACAGCCAACGGATGTGCAGGGGCTTTCTATGTGGATAAAAAGAAGTCAACCTGTGGTACTTCTCTGTAGAAGTGTAATCATCAGTATATAAGGCAAGGGTCAATGCGAACTCTGTGTAACTCAGTTGATAGGGTTATCCTTCAAGCATGAACGAGATGGTAGGAGCCTTGTCCCAACAATTGCCTCATGCAATGCGCTTGAAAGTGGAGAGACATTTCAGAGTCGGCTCACGATAGGCAGGCTAAATCATAGTCAAGACATGAGGCCCAGAGCCAACATCTAGTAGGAGCTCAACATCCGTGCGCAAGTTGCACAACTACAGTGCCTCCCAGTCAATAGTTTGCCACATCCTAAATTCATTCTGTGACAAGTAAGTGAGTCTTTCATGGTGAACTTGGGAAGCCAAAAGGATTTGACGTTTGTTCTTCGTGGGCCTCGAGGAACTACTAGCCTTTGGCATAATCTGCAAGGTTAAATGGATAGAGTTAGTATTGCATCGAAAAGGAAATAGGTTGACCACGATCGTGCAAGGAGCATGAAGATTGTGCTTAGTCAAACAACCCATACACAAACAAAACACAAGAACACAATCGTGCTCGACAAAATTTTTTAGCACCCGCAGAGCCATAACTGTGTCGTTAAACACGACAACTCAACACAAAAATACAAAGGCTCCTGTGGGAAGCTAAGATGACCAAACATCCTACACCCAACATACAAGAACACTAAAAACCCTACAGGACAAAACAGAGCCTAAGAGAGTTACAGCTAAGCGCAAAAAAGCTGGGGAGAAGGTCGTGGGGAGAAGAGAGAGGAAGGGAGATCGGCTCTGAGGTTACAATGGAAGGCGGCTCAAGCGTGCAAAGGGTGGAGAGAAAATTAGAGGGTATAAAAGGAAAGAGCAGGCGAGCGGATGCTAGCCGGCGATTGTCAGCATGACCAACACGGCTTGTGTCCCAAAAATGAATGTGGTAAATGTGAATAGTCACACAGACACACCCACAACATGATCATATACGGGGCATGAGAATCGGAGGGAAAAACCCTACGAATACAAGACCGTTCAATCAGCAAGATCCACTCCCCAAAAATCACAGGAAATGAATTGGAGCTACAAGGAAGGGAGTACAAGCATGTACAAATCATGCACATCGTTTTGAGGCTCATTACACGCTAGTGCTCAGCCTCTGCTTGCCCGAAAAACCTCTAAAACCCAGAATTAGTGAGAATCAGTGGGACAAGTAGGGGAGCACTCTACCCGTGCTTACTTTGAAAACTCCTAGGGTACAAGACTAGATAATGATAAACCAAGAAAGCACAAGACAAGCGAGAGACAACCATAGTAGGAGACAACACCTAACACAGGAATAAAAACAAAAATAAAAGCACAAGATATAAAGAAACAAAAGAAATAAAGGAAACTGAGACTTGGGTTGCCTCACTTTTTCCTTATACACACATGCATTCTAATTGGGTGGGTTATGCAAGAATAATACACCATAACCAGAAATTATTTTTCTTTATTGAGATGAGTATCATGAATCATTCTCACTTTTTCCTTATACACACATGTATTCTAGTATACATTCTAGAATTTTCTTTTTCATAATGTCTACTATTTTTGAATCAGAACTATAATCCTATTTTTTATTCAAACCCTAATCCCATGTTTCTTTTCAGACTGGCACATATTTTTGAATTAAAAACCTAATCCTTTCTTATCTTTTCTGAATGTCTGTTATTTTTGAATCAAAACCCTAATCTTATACTTTCTTTTATGAATGTCTGTTATTTTCAAATCAAAACTCTAGTCCTATGTTTTCTTTTGGATATGTCTCCTATCTTTCAGTTTTTAACAACACACTAATCCTTTGTTTTCTTATAGTAATGTCTAATATTTTTCAATCAAAACCCTAACCCTATGTTTTCTTTTCAGAATGTCTCCTATTTTTTAATTAAAATCCTAATTCTATATTTTCTTGTAGCAATGTGTCCTTTCTTCAATCAAAACACTAATTTTATGTTTTCTTTTCGGAATGTCTCCACTTTTTGGTTTTGAATCAAAATGGTAATCCTTATTTTTCTTTCCGAAATGTTTAATGTTTTCCTGTTTTTAATCAAACCTCATATCCTACGTTTTTTTTAGAATATCTACCTTTTTTTGAGTCAAAACCATAATTTTATGTTTTTTTTTCGTAATGTCTCTTATATTTTGAGTTTTGAATGAAAATCCTAATCTTATGTCTTACTTTTGAAATGTCTCCTATTTTTTTATTTTTCAATCAAAACAATAATTCTATTATTTCATTTCGGAATGCATCTTAGTTTTTGATCAAAACCCCAATCCAATGTTTTCTATTGGTAATGTCTCCTATTTTTGAATCAAAGCTCCGTTCCTATGTTTTTTTAATGTCTCCTATTTTTCCAATTTCAATCAAAACACAAATTCTATTTTTTCTTTTCAGAATGCCTACTAGTTTTGAATCAAAATCCTAATCCTATGTTTGTTTTTGGGAATAATCACAATTTTTTTATCAAAACAATAATCGTATGTTTCCTTCTTGTAATGTCACCTATTTTTTAATCAAAACCTAAATCATATGTTTTTTTGGAATGCGTCCAATTTTTTAATCAAATCCCTAATCATTTGTTTTCTTTTAGGAATATCTACTATTTTTGTATCAAAACAATAATCTTATGTTTTTTTTTCAAAATGTTTCATATTTTTAAATCAAAACATTGATCCTATGTTTTTTTAAATGTGTACTATTTGTGAATCAAAACCCTATTCCTATGTTTTCTTATAGTAATGTCTCGTATTTTTCATTCAAAACTATAATCCTATGTTTTATTATAGTTATGTCTCCTATTTTTCAATCAAAACCCTAATCCTATGTGTTTCTTTTGGGAATGCCTACCGTATTTGGACCAAAAATCTAATCCTATGTTCTCTGTTCATAAGCCTCCTATTTTTGAATAAAAATTCTAATCCTATATTTTCTTTTGGGAATTCCTCCTATTTTTTTAAAGAAAACCACAATCATATATTTTCTTTTTTGAAAGTCTGCTATTTTTGAGTGTTTTTGATTTTTGAATCTAAAACCCTATTCCTATATTTTATTTTCGGAATGCATACTATATTTGAATCAAAACACTATCTTTTGTATTTGTAATATCCTATCTTTCAATCAAAACCATGTTTCTATGTGTTTTTTCCAAATGCCTCCCATTTATGAATAAAAATCCTAATCCTTCTCCTATGTTTTTTTTTCATAATGTCTCATATTTTTTAATAAAACACTAATCCTTGGATTTCTTTTCTTACTGTGTCCTAGTTTTTAGTTTTGAATCAAAACCACAATCCTATGTTTTCTTAAAGTAATGTCTCATATTTTTCAATCAAGACCCTAATTCTATATTTTGTTATAGTAATGTCTCCTATTTTTCAATCAAAACTCTAATCTTATGTTTTGTTTTTGGATGTCTTCTATTTTTGAATCAAAATAATAATCATATGTTTTCTTTTCATAGTCTCTCATATTTGTTAATCTAAACCCAAATCCTAACCTTTTTTTTTTTGAATGGCTTTTATTTTTTAATCAAAATCCTAATGTTATGTTTTTTTTTTCAAAATGCCTCATATTTTTGAAACAAATCCTAACCTTATGTTTAATTTTTAATGCTACTAGTTTTTAATGATAAAAATAACCACATGTTTTCTTTTCATAATGTCTCTTACTTTTTAGTCAAAACAATAATACTATGTTTTTTTGTAATTCATTGAATTTTTTAATTAAAACCATAATCCTGTGTATTCTTTTCAGAATATATACTATTATTGAATCAAAACCCTCATCCTATGTTTTCTTGTGATAATGTCTCATATTTTTCTTTCAAACTCCTAATAATATATCTTCTTATAGTAATGTCTCCTAGTTTTCAATCAAAACACTGATCCTATGTTTTCTTTTCCCAATTTGTACTATTTTTAAGTATTGAATCAAAACACTAATCCTTTGTTTTTCTTTTAGAATTTCTGTTGTTTTTGAATGAAAACCGTAATCCTTTGTTTTACTTTTGGAATGCCTCCTATTTTTCAACCAAAACACGTTTCCTATGTTTTCTTTTCTAAATCTCTCCAATATATTTGTTTTTAATCAAAATCCTAATCTATTTTTTCTTTTTGAAATGTCTCATATTTTGGAATAAAAAATCTAATCTTTTATTTTCTTTGAGGAATGCCTGTTATTTTTGAGTCAAAACCTTAATCCTATATTTTCTTTTTTGAATGTATTGTATTTTTCGGTTTGAATCAAAACCCTAATCATATGTTTTTTTACAATGATGTCTATTATTTTTCAATCAAAATCCAAATCCTATATTTTATTTTTGAAATATCTCATATTTTCAATCAAAACCCAAATCCTATGTTTTCAATCAAAACATTAATCCTATTTTTGAATCAAAACCATAATCCATTGTTTTCCTTTTGGAATTCCCTTTTTTTTAATCAAAACCCCAATCCTATCTTTCAAAACCCTAATCCTTTGTTTTCATTTCATAATGTCTCATATCTTTCAATCAAACCCTGAATCCTATGTTTTCTTATCCTAAAATATCCTATTTTTTAGTTTTGAATCAAAACCCTAATCTTATGTTTCTTATTGTAATGTCTCCTATTTTTCACTTTTGAATCAAACCCTCATCCTTTTTTTTCTTTTTGGAATACCTCCTAGTTTTGAATCAAAACCCTAATAGTTTCTTTTCTATTCGAAATAATTGCTATTTTTGAATCGAGACACTAAACCTATGTTTTATTACAGTAATGTCTCCTATTTTTCAAACAAAACACTAATTCTATTTTTGAATCAAAACCCTAATGCTATAGTTTTCTTTAGCTAGTGGGTTCTATTTTTTTAATCAAAATTCTACTCACATTTTTTCTTTCCGAAATAAATCATATTTTTCAATCTAAACCATAATAGGTTGTTTTCTCTTCATAATGTTTGCTCTTTTTTAGTCAAAACCATATTCCTATGCTTTCTTATAAAAATTTCTCCTATTTTTCAATCAAAACCATTCTATGTTTTCCTCACGGAATGCCTATTATATTTGAATCAAAACCCTAAGCTTATATTTTCTTTAGGGAATGTGTCCTATCTTTTAATCAAAACAGTAATTCTATATTTTCTTTTTGGAATGTGTCCTATTTTTCATTTTTGAATCGAAACACTAATCCTTGGTTTTCTTTTCAGAATGTCTCCTATTTTTAAATCAAAACACTAATCCTTTCTTTTTCTTTCGGAATGTCTACTATGTTTGAATCGAAAACCTGATCCTATGTTTTCTTATAGTAATGTCTCTTATTTTCAAAAATAGGAGACATTACTATAAAAAAAATATAAGATTATAGTTTTGTTTGTAAAAGAAGACATAGGATTTAGTAATACCTCATAATTTTCAATAAAAACCCTATGCCTATGCTTTAGTTTTAGAAAGTCTGCTATTTTTTTTTATCAAAACCCTAATCTTATATTTTTTTTTGGAAAAATCCACTATTTTTCAACCAAAAACATAATAAATTTCCTTTCAACTAGTGTGAAATTCTATCGGGGGTGATTATACAAGTACTAAAGCATTGTATCGCATCAGAATTTCAAAGTTAAGCGAGCTTAGGTGAGAGTAGTACTAGGATTAGTGACCTCCTCCAAAGATCTCGTGTTGCACATGTCCCTCTTTTTTCTGTTGCATGATTTTTTTTTATGATTTAATAATTAAAAAAATAACAATATTAATAAAAATATGAAAGACTAACCTATGTTTTTAATCAAAACCATAATCCTATATTTTTTTAGAGTAATGTCTCCTATCTTTTGCTTGCGCAATCTATGCTAATTTTTAATCAAAACACTAATCCTATGTTTCTTTTCATAATTCCTCCTATTTTTGAATAAAATCATAATCCTATGTTTTCTTTTTTGAATGCCTCCTATTTTTGAATTAAAATCCTAATTTTATATTCTCTTTTGGTAATGTCTGATGTTTTTAAAACAAAACAATAATCGTATGGTTCTTTCGTAATGCCTCATTTTAATTTTCCGTAAGATTGGGAATGTGTCCCATTTTAATTCAGCAATAATTATATGTTTTCCTTTCGTAATATCTCATATTTTTCAATAAAAACTCTAATTTTATGTTTTCTTTTCGGAATACCTACTACATTTGAATCAAAAATCTAATTCTATATTTCTTTTTTTAAAGCCTCCTATTTTTGAATAATAATCATAATCTTATGTTATTTTTGGAATGTCTCCTATTTTTGAATCAATACCATAATTTTTGTTTTCTTTTGAGAATGTCTGCTATTTTATAATATCTCCAATTTTTAAATGAAAACCATAATTCTACATTTTTTTCTGAATGCCTACTGAATTTGAATCAAAACCTTAGTCGTAGATTTTCTTTTGCTAATGTCTTCTATCTTTCAATCAAAACCCTAACCCTATGTTTTATTTTCATCATGCCTCCAATTTTTTAATAAAAAACCTAATCCTTATCCTATGTTATAATTTCATAGTGTCTCTTATTTTTTTAATTAAAACACTAATCCTCTAATTTTTTTTTGGGAATGTGTCCCATTTTTAAGATCTAAATCAAAATCCCAATATTGTGTTTTCTTTTTAGAATGTCTTATTTTTTAAATCAAAACCCTAATACTATCTTTTGTTTTGGGAATGACTGCTCATTTCTAATCAAGACCCTAATTGTATGTTTTCTTTTCAGAATTTCTCATATTTTTCAATCAATACCCTAATCCTTTCTTTTCATTTTGGAATGCCTCCTATTTCTCATTCAAAATCCTAATGAAACATTTTCTTTTTTGAATGTATCCTACTTTTCAATTTAAACCCCAATCCTATGTTTTTAGTGGAATGTGTCCTATTTTTCAGTTTTGAAACAAAACCTTAGTCAATTTTTTAGAATATCTCCTATTTTTTCAATCAAAATCCTAATCATATATATTCTTTTCGGAATGTCTATTATTTTTTAATCTATAACCTAATCCTATGTTTTCCTTTCAGAATGTCTACTTATCTTTAATCAAAATCTGAATTCTATGTTTTCTTATACTAATGTCTCCTATTTTTCAATAAAAATCCTAATTTTATGTTTTCCTTTTGGAATGTCTACTATTTTTGAGTCAAAACAACAATCATATGTTTTCTTTTGGTATTGTCTCATATTTGTTAATCAAAACTCTAATCCTAAGTTTTTTTTCAAGTGCCTCCTATTTTTTAATAAAAACCCTTGCCTTATGTTTTTCTTTTGGGAATGTCTATAATTTTTGAATCAAAACAATGATTGTATGTTTTGTTTTAGTAATGTCTCATACTTTTTAGTCAAAACACTAATCCTGATGATTTTTTTTAATGTCTCCTATTATTAATCAAAACACTAATCCTATATTTTCTTTTCGAAATGTCTACTATTTTTGAATCAGAAAACTAATCCTATGTCTACTATTTTTTAATCAAAACAATAATCCTATGCTTTGTTTTTATAATGTCATAGCCTCCAAGTTGGTGAAGAAGAAGGAGGTCTAGACGATGGCCCGATCTTCATGGAGTAGGATCTAGGTTGAGGGATAACTAGCTGCGAACATCCGGGGATGGATGCGACACGTATGTTGTGGAGAAACGATCCGAAGCTTGAAGAACTCTAACCCACTATCCAAATAATCACAGAACCACAAACTAGAAACTAATCCAGACAAAACCCCCTGAAGCATAGAGCATAAATTAGGAGAAAGCAAAAAGTTTCCTCTCACAAATCCTTAAGAACTCACAAGAACAATGGTAGTGAGTCAACTATTATTTCTCGAATAATAATCAAAGTTCTATCTTTCAAAAGAGAAGATACAAGTTTATTTATAGTGGACTTTAACTTAGGATACATAAAAACTATCTTATTAAAATTGGCTAGGGAATAAACCTAAAAATATAAAAATGAAAATTTGCTAGGAAACAATCTAAAAATAGGAAATTAAAATTGGTTAAAAAATCAACCTAAATATGGGAATAGTATCCCTCGGGTATTGTAGCACATGAAGATGGCAGGCGAATCTCTCCACTCTTAATCTTGGAATACTTGATTTCCTTGTTGATTGGGATTTGATTTTGTTTCCATCCAAAAATTGGGTTGGCTTAGGAAAGGTATATTTTAGGCTGATTTGTCGTAAAAGGAAACCACATCACTTTTTGTTTGTGTCGGTCCGCAAAGATAGGGGCAGTTTTCTTCTTGGATGTGCATATGAGTGTGAGGCCCACATGTGGCGTAGCTACAAATGCTTCTTTCTTGCTATCCTCTTGTTTGACTAAGTCTAGAATTATGTCCTCACTTCCAGTACACTTAAGTACAATTAGCCATTGTTTGGTTGCCACTAAATTCCATAGGAATGATGGTCATTCCTATGGAATTTAGTATTATATAGGAAATCAAATAAAATGGTGTTTGGATGCTATTTCGACAGTAATAAATTACTATTCACAAAGAGTGTAAACCCATTTATGAAGAGAATGCCACTCCCTCAAAAAAGGTTTAGGATCAATGCAAAAAATCTGTTTCTCACTTATCCTAAATGTTCATTAGCAAAAGAGTTCGCATTAGAAAAGCTGAGAGCTGTTATTCTCCCAAGCAACAAAAAGTTCATCAGGGTTGCAAGAGAGTTACATGAAGACGAAAGTCCACATTCACATGTATTAATACAATTACAAGGAAGGGCAAAGGTAACAAATTCAAGAATATTTGATATTGTTTCTCCCAACTCCTCTGTTGTTTTTCATCCCAATATACAGTCTGCAAAGTCTAGTAAAGACGTCAAAGCATACATTGAAAAGGGCGGTGACTATGTGGACTGGGGCACATTCCAGGAAGAATCCAGAAAAACAAGAAATGGAAAAAAATCATTGAATGATGTGTATGATGAGGCTCTGCATACGGGTTCGGCAGAGGATGCATTGAACATTATAAGAAGGAATGATCCTAGAATATTCTCACTTCAGTATCACAATTTAAGGGCAAATTATGAAAGATTATTTTACAAACCAAGTGATCCATACATTTCTTTCTGGGCATACTCATCATTTAATGCAACCAGGCTTAGGAATGAGTGGCTTGAGCATAATTTTCAGATTAATGATGCTGCGCAGCCATGTGGGGATATAATTATACAAAGGGAAGATCGTATTAGGCCCATTAGTCTGATTCTTGAAGGCCCAAGTCGTATTGGTAAAACTGCTTGGGCTCGTTCGCTGGGTAAACACAATTATATCTGTGGGCATCTGGATTTCAATCCAGCAACTTATCAACAAGATGTTCTATATAATGTAATTGGTGATGTATCTACTGTGTATCTACGTCTGAAGCACTGGAGAGAACTCATAGGTTGCCAAAGAGACTGGCAGACAAATTGCAAATATGGTAAACCAATACGTATTAAAGGTGGAATACCGCCTATTATCTTGTGTAACCCGGGTAGTGATTCAAGCTACAAAGAATACCTGGACAAAAATGAAAACATGGGTCTGCGTGATTGGACCTTGAAGAATGCCAAGTTTGAGTTCATACACGAGCCTCTTTTCAACACGGCCCAAGCCCAAGACAGCAATACTAGTTATTCATCTGGTTGTTCGCTCTGAGAATGGAGAGTCGTAGTGGAGAAATCCTAACAAAGGAACAGGCAAATACAGGTGTTTTCTACTGGCAACTACGTAAACCTCTGTATTTCAGGGTTAAAGACAACATGGACAGACCATGCAACAACAACTGGGACAGGATCACAATGGAGGTCAGATTCAACTACAATCTATGCAGAGTTCTACATATAAATAAATGTTGGTTATTCTTCCGTATATAGACAACACTACGTCCACGTACAGAGAATTTTCTACATGTATTTAGATGTAATGTAATGAATTATCTTAATAGCTTCGGAGTTATCTTTATCAATTCTGTAATCAGGGCTATTAAACACTTTGTGGGCTGGTTCGAAAGACATGTAATTTCTGTAGAAAACTCGGCCCAAGTTCAATTTTACCTGTACTAATAAAAGCATAGCTTGTTTTTTTAATATTATCTATCTGTGAATGATTTTTTATATTTATCTGGATATTTAAATTCAAAACATAAAACATAATATTAAATTATAGGAGATTACATCCACCCCGATAATACATTAAAATGCAAAGATTATAACATTATAAATAAAAAGACTCCAGTCTAGCCGGTTGCATTGGATGTACCCAACCCGGCCGGTTCTTCGACTTTCATTTTTTTATTAATACCGGCGGCTTTCAATAATAGGATTTGCATATGCTAGATCTTTCGTCATCCCTATTTTTACTGGATGCTACCCGTAGCATACGGAAGATAGAGTCTTCATGCTTCCGAAGAGCGTTGACAAAGTGAATGAGTGGTTGAGGATGTTTCTTGATTGCTTCAGCTATACATATACCGTGGATGCATTTAATGATCTCAACAGGACCGTATTCCAGAAACAAATAATATACGGTCATGATATCTTGTTTCTCCATCTTCTATAACAAGCTGTCTGTGCCTGGTCATATATATAATGGGTAAGATGTAATGAATCAACTTCCTGTTCTTGTAACGGACACATCCTTATCGTCAAACTTTGAAAATAGGAAAAGACATGTAGAGTGTAGTTAATTATATACCTACTCGGTACGTCCAGCCGTAACACAGTAAATATTGTCTCCTGATTGTACAATTCCCAGAGAATCTATTATTATTATATTAAGTAGTGGGACCCACTTGTTTGAATTCTCCGACAATTTTCTCGGAGAAGACATCGAGGTGGCATTATTAAATTTATTTTTGAATATTTCTGAGGAAGATTCTTGGCGCCAACTTTAATTCAAACCGACCAGTCATGCGACGCCACGTGGCAGCACACAGCGGGCGGCCATCCGCAGTTGCCACTAAATTCCATAGGAATGATGGTCATTCCTATGGAATTTAGTATTATATAGGAAATCAAATAAAGTGGTGTTTGGATACTATTTCGACAGTAATAAATTCCTATGAAATCACATGATTCCAAAGGAATTTGTAAAAGAGGTGACCCCCAATTTAGTTTTCCCTTTACATTTCGGGTTGAGAGAGTGTGAGGTTGGGAAATAGAAAGGTCTTCATCATTCTCGACCATCTTCATTCTTCACGGCCGCCACTTGTCATCGCCGTTTGCTGGACTGCTAAAGAAGGGATCACCATCTCCATTCTCTCTCTTTATCATTTCTCGAGCTCACGGCAGTCCCAAGCTTCGCCTTTCCTTGCTCCCATCCTTCCATCAAATAGAAGGTACTGAGCTTACTTCTCTGGTTTCTCAAAGGTTCTAAAGGTTTTTCTACTTTATTTAACTTGAAATTGGAAATTATGAAAGGGATCTCAAGGTTTCTCAAAGGATCGTGGCTAGAAATGGATGTGGGAGCAGCAGCAAGGGCGGTTGGGTATTGATTAACACTGGAATGACGGCAGCCGGTTCTGGTGAACCAAGAGTCCCTCCAGTCGAGTAGGTATATGCTCTTACCCTTCGTATCTGATCCTTCTTCTCTAATGGTATGCACTTTTTTGTTATAAAGAGCTTCATATCCTGGTGGTCTGGAGTTTTTCTGTGATGATGAGGTGGTGTGCATTTTCTTGTTATAAAGAGCTTCACACTTGTTTTCTGAATTGGGTTTCATAGTTTTGTGTGATGAGGATTTTTTTATGTGATGATGAGGAGGTGTGCATTTTCTTGTTATAATCATGACAAGATTTGCTTGCGTTTTGCTCAGCTGTTATAATCAATAATCATGATGTGCTTGCAATTTGCTCAGTTGTTATAATCATTGTTGGCAACCTTGTTGTTATCGTTCATCTCAATAAATTAATGGAGTTTTTTGTTTATTTGTGGAGAATGTAACAAGAGGTTATTCATCTAAGTAAATGCGTACAAAGTTCATGGTTTGAAGATCTGTTCAAACATGGCTTTTTTCATTATTATTATTGGTCTATTCTTTGTGCAAATCAAGAGCATGCCAATATATATATAGAATGTGGAATGGCAGTCTGTATTTGACCAACAAATATGGAATGTGGAACCTTTTTGATTGGTTATTTAATCTATAAAATATGATGAGTTTTTGTGGAGTTCCACTTCTGTTGGGAATTCATTGCTTTTGTTATAGTTTATTTAAAGTTTTGATCTTTGTTCATTCCATATAGAATGTTTGTCATTGGATACATCAAAAATGGCATCTTTATCCATTACAAGTTTGTTCATTGTTTGGTTCTAGCCTTCAAATTGAGAACTTTATGAATTCACTGATTCATGATACATAAAAAATGAAATTTTTTTTTTGATATGTATGTTTCAAAACATGGTTTTTCATTATTATTATTGGTCTATTCTTTGTGCAAATCAAGAGCATGCCAATATATATATAGGAATGTGGAATGGCGATCATGTATTTTGACCAACAAATATGGAATGTGGAACCTTTTTGATTGGTTATTTAATCTATAAAATATGATGAGTTTTTGTGGAGTTCCATACATTGGGAATTCATTGCTTTTGTTATAGTTTATTTAAGTTTTGATCTTTGTTCATTCCATATAGAATGTTTGTCATTGGATACATCAAAAATGGAATCTTTATCCATTACAAGTTTGTTCATTGTTTGGTTCTAGACGCTTCAAATTGAGAAGTTTATTAATTCAACGATTCATGATCATAAAAATAATGATATGTATGGTTCTTAACTCATGTTTTATTATTATGCCAGTGTTCTTGTGAGTGTACTATAGCCCATTTCTATAGATTTTCAGCCCGTATCAGTAGCAGCTCGATCCTCGTAGCAAACCGGGTTCTCAGAGCGACTTGTTCCCGTAGAAGCTCTGGTTTAATAGAGGCACTGTACTCGTAGTAGCCCGATCATCGTAGCAGCCCCGAAAATTTTCCCTTAAAACATTTCTCCTTCTTCTTTTCTTCTTCTCTTCTTCTTTCCTTGTCTTGGCCGAACCTTCCCATTTTCTTATTTATTTTCCAGCGAAGTTTTCCAGCGAACCAAGCATCCTATCTCTTCCTCCTTCACCATTGAGCTTGGTAAGCATAGATTTATGGTTTTATACCGTATTTATTCTTGTATTTTTCCTTGTTTTTAGTTTTTCTTTTTAAAACCTAGAAATTCTCCTTGGATTTGCATGTTTATAGGTTTAAATTGAAGCCTTTGACTTGATTGATCTTGTGTGAGAGTGCTTTGTGATGAAATTTCTTGAATTGGTGTTGTAAATTTGGAGAAAATCTTAGTTTTAAGGTCGGGTATACTGTAGCAATTCCGAGGTTACTGTAGCACCGGCAATCTTTTAGTTGTTTCTTTGATTTCTTTTGGATTAGATTGAAGCTAAAACCCCTAGAAACTCATTGGGAACCTTTAAACCTAGTTTTTGAGCCAACCCTAGGATCGAATTAGGGTTGTTTGTTAGAAAACTTAGGGTTTTTCTTGTTTGTTTTGTTTTTGTTAAATTTTGTTGTATTTTGTTATGCTTTGGCAAGGAGAAGAAGGCTTGGATCGAGGCAAAGGCTTAGCCGAGGAGTAGCTTTGCGAGGAAGACAAATTGCCGATCCCGTGAGTGGAATTATTTTAGCATAGCTTTATTAGAAGAATGCCAATAGCTATATATATATATATATATATGCATTTCATGTTTTAAGTAAGTTTTTATTGATTTATACTTGTTTGGTATTTTGGTGAATGATAATTGTTGTTGAGGCAAAATCTTGGATGTCTCTTTTGGCTTTTTGTTTTGTTATCGTGGAAATTGTGATTGATATATGTATCCATGAGTTTGTGAAATCTTTATTTTTGTTTGAAACTTGAGTTTTTGTTATGGAAAATCTTTGATTTGGTGAAATCCTAGGCTTGAAACAAATTTTGGATTGTTGAAAGGAAAAGGATTTCCATGTTGTTGCTTGTGTTGGGACTTGCAAATTATTTTGTGTTAAAAGTTTGGGCTTTGCTTATGTGTTATCTTGTCCTCGTGCAAATGTCCGAGGTATTCTTGATTTATGATCATGGATGGATATTGTACTCCGAGTGGAGTTGTATTTTATTGTGGTGATTGTTTTGGTGATATCCTACTGCAGTAGGCGGTCTCCACGCCCGGCCTGTTGAGGTGGCGTGTCGACCGGCTGATTACTACGAGGGCCGTTCGGTGGGAGTGTAGAGCCCCTGATCGGATATTCATCGGGTAGCCGGAGTCACCAACCGGTGAACTGATGGGTCAACGTCAAGGGCATGAGTACCTTGGCGGCTCGAACTCCAGCCATGGCCACGGCGAAGGTTTAGAGAGTTTCTAGACCATGTTATGTTGGGTGAGTGTTGGGTATTGTGTTTATTTATTTCAAACCCATGATATTTTGTTGTTTTTACTTGTATTTAAAAACCATGTTTTATGATTTTTTTGTGTTGTAAACCCTAGTTGGGGTAAAAAGAGTTTTTCTTGGTATTATTATGTTTTTTTAATTCTCTTGAAGGCTTCTATTATATGTAATAATGTTTCTAAACTTGTATTACTTTTGGTAAAAGCATTTATTTTGATGATTCATTGTCATTATTATTATGTTGGTGTATTTTTTACGCTAAAGTTGTGCTAACCTCCCTCACTGAGTAACTTGAGTTACTCATCCCTCTTTCTTCCTCCCAGCATCTGCGGTGTAGTAGGTGTGACCGTGTGGCGACGTCTTTGGGCATTTACTACTATTCTATCATCATTGTATTTTCCTTCGAGTTCATGTATGTTGTTGTTGTCA
Organism: Dioscorea cayenensis subsp. rotundata; assembly: GCF_009730915.1. NCBI lineage: Eukaryota > Viridiplantae > Streptophyta > Magnoliopsida > Dioscoreales > Dioscoreaceae > Dioscorea > Dioscorea cayenensis. The sequence continues at coordinate 68,106 of NW_024086802.1, forward strand.
TGGAACATGTTATAAGACCTATGGATCCACTAGTGTGTAGAAAACTCGTTGCATGGTTTAGTATTTAAATACTCTTAAACTTCTGTGTATTACCATTTCCTACTGTTGTTAGGGTTGTTTCCCTGTGTATCTTGTGAACCTATGTATTTTCTGTATCCTATTGTTGTTGTTGTTGTTGTTGTTGTTGTTGTTGTTGTTGTTAATGTCGTTGTGTAACATTGTTTCTTTCTGTTCTATATCTGCGATATGTATATTGTTGAATTCCAGGTGTGTTGATTAGCCTTGCGGCATCCTGAGGGTTGAGTGGCGAGGGTATCCCTCCTCGGGATTGCTTCGTGGCGATTGTCGCGTCCCGTGGGCCCGCTGGGTCGGGCGTGACAATTTTATTGGTATCAGAGCTAATGGTTTAGACTAATAGCTGTATCCTGTTCTTGTCTTTGATTGTCTTCTGTAGTAACTAGTGGATCCAGTTAGAGTTGAGCATGTAGCATTATTGCATATAGGATTGATTTTGAAAGTTCTTTTGGTGTCTTTTTCAGTAAAAATGCCAGTACAACGCCCGCGCACACGCAGTGAGCGATTGCTCTCTCTGTTGAGCCTACTCATGCACTGTCTAGAGGTGGGACGGGCGTGGAGTGCCATCTCCACCGTCCTCTCCTTCGCCGCCCTAGGGCGGGGAGGCCAATTCTAGGGCATGCACTGCCGTAGCGGCGTCGATGCATGCTCCTAGAGTACCCGAGCTCTGTGCCCCTGCACCCCGGTGCCCGAGTTAGCTCCGTCCCCGGGAGGCGTCGCGAGGCCTTCGAGCCCTATTGGGACAATCGAGGATAGGCGGCAGACCTATCGAGGAGTTCGAGAGACTTCATGAGCTTTTTGGAGCATGTATGGAGAGGATGTACCGATCAGCAGCGACCACATGCTTCAGCACCACCCCGAATGCGATCGGTTCCCCTAGTCCCTGCGGAGAGGGCAGTGAGGTCCAGCCGAGTTTGTTCTTGTCTAAGCTCTCGAAGGAAGCCCGGCAGTTAGGTCGCAGTTCTTTTTGATGGCACGAGCGATGCCATGGTTGCCAAAAGAGTGGCTAAAGCGGGTGATAGCTACTTTCGACGACATGGTTCTAGAAGAAGACACGAGGCTCAAGGTTGCTACGAGGTTACTTGAGGGCGAGCCGAGTTTGGTGGGAAAGTCCCGAAAGGTCGTTCCCGTGTTGTTTTGAGTTGGTCGATTTTTCGGAGGGAGTTTGACGAGGAGTACTACACCCGCTTTCCATAGAGACCCAGAAAAGGCGAGGAGTTCATGCGGTTGAACCGTGGTAGCAGATCCGCGATGACGGTATGAGAGCAATTAAAGGACCTAGCAAACTTTGTACCAGAACTGGTAGGTTCTGAGGAAGTTCTATGTTCGAAGTTCGAGGCCGGACTGAACCTCAGCGTTCGGGAGAGGATGGCAGTCACAGGAAACCAGAACTTTAAGGAAGTAGTGCAGTTGGCCCTTCGAGCAGAAAAGTTGGTCCTGGAAGGCAGACGAATCCGTGAAAGCATCGATGAAGAGGAGAGGTGCGAGAAATGAGTCAACCCTCAAAGAAGAGCAGAGGTGAGAGTTCATCTAGTGGTGCACCTTCGCTGGTTTCTTCGAGGTTCCACCGCCCGCACCCAGTAGGCGTAGAGTTCACTACCTTCAGGCGAGTGTGTCGAGTACGAGATCAGCGAGGAACTATCGCGGCAGTGTTGGAATTGTCATAAGTTCCATGGAGGGACGATGTCGAGAACCGCTGCGAGATGTTATCGGTGTGGACAAGCGGATCACATCGAGACGCAGTGTCCACTGCTGACTCGTGGGGACCCCTGCCCGGGACTTAATCCGAGCCATCCTACTCGGTCTAGAGGTTCACAACCTGCGGCTCAAGCACAGACCACCGCTACCAGATCCGTAGGCGAGAGCAACACCCCCTCGATCGGGAGGAGCACGTCCGCGAGACTAGATCTCAAACCCGGGATCTTTGCCCACGACTAATGAAGAGCCCAAGTGTGAAGCGGACATGATCACGGTACAATATCTATCTTTTTGTTTGATGCATGTGTATTGTTAGACTCGAGTCATAGAGGTCTTTTGTCGGTAAGAAGGAAATTTCGAGGGTAAATTTTTCTTAAGGGGGGTAGAATGTTATACCCAGTGTTTACTGTAGATTACTATAGCCCATTTCTATAGATTTTCACTCACATCGTAGCGACTCGATCCCCGTAGCAAACCGGTTCTCAGAGCGACTTGTTCCTCGTAGAAGCTCGGTTTAATAGAGGCTCGTAATCGTAGTAGCCCTGCATCGCAGTGACCCGAAAATTTTTTCCCTTAAAACATTTCTCCTTCTTCTTTTTCTTCTTCTCTTCTTCTTTTCCTTGTCTTGGCGAACCTTCCCATTTTCTTATTTATTTTCCGGCGAAGTTTTCCATGAACCAAGCATCCTATCTCTTCCTCCTTCACCATTGAGCTTGGTAAGCTATAGATTTATGGTTTTTATACCGTATTTATTCTTGTATTTTTCCTTGTTTTTAGTTTTCTTTTTTAAAACCTAGAAATTCTCCTTGGATTTGCATGTTTTATAGGTTTAAATTGAAGCCTTTGACTTGATTGATCTTGTGTGAGAGTGCTTGTGATGAAATTTCTTGAATTGGTGTTGTAAATTTGGAGAAAATCTTAGTTTTAAGGTCGGGTTTACTGTAGCAATTCCGAGGTTACTGTAGCACCGGCAATCTTTAGTTGTTTCTTTGATTTCTTTGGATTAGATTGAAGCTAAAACCCCTAGAAACTCATTGGGAACCTTTAAACCTAGTTTTTGAGCCAACCCTAGGATCGAATTAGGGTTGTTTGTTAGAAAAACTTAGGGTTTTTTTCTTGTTTGTTTTGTTTTTTGTTAAATTTTTGTTGTATTTTTGTTATGCTTTTGGCAAGGAGAAGAAGTGCTTGGATCGAGGCAAAAGGCTTAGCCGAGGAGTAGCTTGCGAGGAAGACAAATTTGCCGATCCCTGTGAGTGGAATTATTTAGCATAGCTTTTATTAGAAGAATGCCAATAGCTATATATATATATATATATATATGCATTTCATGTTTTTAAGTAAGTTTTATTGATTTATACTTGTTTGGTATTTTGGTGAATGATAATTGTTGTTGAGGCAAATCTTGGATGTCTCTTTTGGCTTTTGTTTTGTTATCGTGGAAATTGTGATTGATATATGTATCCATGAGTTTGTGAAATCTTTATTTTGTTTGAAACTTGAGTTTTTGTTATGGAAATCTTTGATTTGGTGAAATCCTAGGCTTGAAACAAATTTTTGGATTGTTGAAAGGAAAAGGATTTCCATGTTGTTGCTTGTGTTGGGACTTGCAAAATTATTTTGTGTTAAAAGTTTGAGCTTTGCTTATGTGTTATCTTGTCCTCGTGCAAAATGTCCGAGGTATTCTTGATTTATGATCATGGATGGATATTGTACTCCGAGTGGAGTTGTATTTTATTGTGGTGATTGTTTTGGTGATATCCCTATCTGCAGAGTAGGGCGGTCTCCACAGGCCACTGTTGAGGTGGCGTGTCGACCGGCTGATTACTACGAGGGCCGCTTCGGGTGGGAGTGTAGAGCCCTCGATCGGATATTCATCGGGTAGCCGAGTCACCAACCGGTGGGACTCGATGGGTCAACGCTCAAGGGCATGAGTACTTGGCGGCTCTGAACCTAGCCATGGCCACGGCGAAGGTTTAGAGAGTTTTCCTAGACCATGTTATGTTGGGTGAGTGTTGGGTATTGTGTTTATTTATTTCAAACCCATGATATTTTGTTGTTTTACTTGTATTTAAAACCATGTTTTATGATTTTTGTGTTGTAAACCCTAGTTGGGGTAAAAAGAGTTTTCTTGGTATTATTATGTTTTTAATTCTCTTGAAGGCTTCTATTATATGTAATAATGTTTCTAAACTTGTATTACTTTGGTAAAGCATTTATTTTGATGATTCATTGTCATTATTATTATTTTTTGCTGTTGGTGTATTTTTTTCGCTAAAGTTGTGCTAACCTCCCCTCACTGAGTAACTTGAGTTACTCATCCCTCTTCTTCCTCCAGTTGATTGCGGTGGTAGGTGTGGCCCGTGTGGCGGCATCTTGGGCATTTACTACTATTCTATCATCTCGTTGTATTTCCTTCAGTTCATGTATGTTGTTGTTGTCATGGAACATGTTATAAGACCCTATGGATCCACTAGTGTGTAGAAAACTTCGTTGCATGGTTTAGTATTTAAATACTCTTAAACTTCTGTGATTACCATTTCCCTCAGTTGTTAGGGTTGTTTCCTGTGTATCTTGTGAACCCTATGTATTTTTCATATCCTATTGTTGTTGTTGTTGTTGTTGTTGTTGTTGTTGTTGTTATTAATGTCGTTTGTGTAACATTGTTTCTTTTCTGCTCTATATCTGCAGATATGTATATTGTTGAATTCCGGTGTGTTGATTAGCCTTGCGGCATCCCCGAGGGTTGAGTGGCGAGGTATCCCTCCTCGGGATTCGTTTGTGGCGATTGTCGCGTCCCGTGGGCCCGCGGGTCGGGGCGTGACATTTATCTTCAATAAGTTTTTTGCAACTTGTATTATATGGTTTCCAAGGACTTTTCTGCTGTATATTTTTTTATGCATAACTGAGATTTTTTATCTTACTCAAATACTTGCTTTTATTTGCATAATATTGATGTTCATTTAGCATCTAAACTTCTTTCGTTATCTGCAAGATCTTAATAATCAATCATGATTAGAGTACTGATTATATTATATATTATTTTACTAGTGTATTGCCATCCAGGATAATTAATGGATAGCTTCATAATTAATGTTAGTGACCATGAGACTATTATGGTCACTAACATTAATGAATTGATACATATATATATATGAGTGCACATTAATGAAAGAGAGCTAGATAATTAATGGATAGCTTCATAAACAAAATCTATAGCTATGCAGGAATCCATGAGACATCTAGGTAATCCCATTACTAAAATGCTCTAATTGATCAACCTAAAATATTATTTTCACCTGAGATATGCTCCCAATTAATTTAGCATTAAAGTATTTAGCAATGAAGACCTTGTTACTAGTTCTCCAAAAAATGCAGTAATCTTTATAAGTGAACTATTATGGTCACTAACATTAATGAATTGTGACATATATATATATATATATATATTTGTGTGCACTATTTTTTGGTTTTGGAGTATAAAATAAATTCTTCTATTATGGTCAGCATGTATGATGTGAGAATTGGATTTGATTGTTGTCATCAATCTTTTATATGACATACAACATTAAGCCATTCCTTTTTATATATGACATACAACTACATATTCATTAATCTCATATATAATTATTGCATACATTATTGAGCCGTTCCTTTTTATAATTCTCAGTGTTAGCTTGTCCTTAACACCTATAATTAAGGCTTTGTTATCACTTGTTAGTGAGTATAATTAAATCTTTTTGTCTCTGTGTGTGTCTGTGACATACAACTAATACCATTTAATTGTGTATTATAGATGGCAAATCAAGAGAAGTTCGACACAAGGGTGAAATGGAATGAAAATCATTGGGCTCATCTAGTGAAATTATTAGGTGATTATAATGTTCCAGACGTACCAGTCACAAAATGGATGGACTAAAGAGGCATGAAATAGAATATTTCGTGACATGGTAGCAAACTTCACTAATTTAAAATGCATTGTTGTACAAGTTAAAGCATTAGAGCAAGACTTAAAAAAAATTATAAGCTTGTAAAGGGGTTTACCGAATTAAGTCGCTTCGGATGGGATTATGAAAAAAATATGGTAGAAGCTACTGAAGAAGTTTGGGCACCATTACTTGAGGTATATATTTTTATCACATAATTTACAAACTTTATGCAATAATTTCTTTTAAACATTTTCATCAAAATATGTAGAGAAATAAAGAAGCAATAAGATGGCATCAAAAACTCTTTCCATATTTCACAGCATTGCAAGAGATTTATGAAGGTAAAAAAGTGTTGTTTACTAATGTTTGCTTTAAATTTTTGTAGTAAATTTTCTAATCATTTGTACATTTATTGCATAGGCAGATATGCAGAAGGAAGACACTCTCGTGACGTAGATTATTATACAAACGTGCCAATGGACACTCCATCTCCAAGCATTCCAGCACCAAATGATCCCATCTAATCATTGTCTACACCTGAAATAGAGACAGAGGACCGTGATTTTGCACAAGTAGAGCCTCCATGCAGTCAACCAAATATTTCGCAACCCCAAAACTCATGTAGTGCAAGCCAGCAAAGGTTAGGAGATGAAGTGCGAAGAATTAAAAAGAACCAAAAGCAAAAAAATATTTGAGAGTCATTCTTAGAATAATATATAGATATGCATCAAACTGAGACGGATAGATATATTGATGCTATGAAAATGAACCAGGTAGAGGAGAAGTACACCATTGGAGAATGCATGGCGGCATTTAATGTGTTATGTGATCAATTTCCAGATGAAGATTTTGTTAAAATTACAACATTGTTTAAAGATAAGAATAATCGTGAAATCTTCTTGAGTCTCATCAATGAAAAACCAAAAGTGCTGTGGATTCAACAAATGATTAATAAAAAAGAATGTTATGTTTTATGTTTTTTTATCTTTAGTAACATGTAAAACGTTTTGTTTTATGTAAGATGTTATGTTTAAATGACTTGAAGCTTTTGTGTAAGACATTATGTTTATGATATGTATTTATTTGTTTGAGATATACTTGTTTATTTGCTGGTAGGTTTTTGAATTATTTGTGGATATTCTATGGGTTAATAACAAGAAAGAGGATTTTATAAATAAGGCAACATTGATAAAGTTACATATTGATAATTGTAGCTCAGAAATAAAACAACATCAATAAACTTATTACACATCAATTAAATTACATTTTTACGATAGTTACAGTAATCATTCCACATTTGCATTGCTATTTTCATCTCTTTTGTGAGCACCTGCAATACGATCAGAGTTCATAATGTTGACATCATTTTGATATGTATCATTACCATTTGGGACAGTAACTTCATCAGCTCCATTACTGATTTCTTCGATTTCATCAGTGTCATTGTGTATACGTATGAAATTATGCAAGACGAATGCGGAAACTATTATATCAGTTTGGGAATATATAGGATGAAAGGTTACAACTTTAAGTATAGGAAATCTCATTTTCAAGACACCAATAATACGTTCAACATGATTTCTCAATGAAGCATGTCGTAAATTAAATAGTTCTTTGTAATTACTTGGTCTACATCATGCCCGTCCTTGCTCCTGTAAGTGATAACGCACACCCCAGTATGGAGTAATAAAATTTGGAGTATTTGCATATCGTGCATCCACTAGGTAATTTTTTTGGGGGTGTGGACATGGAAGACTTGGTCGATTGAATGCTGAAGTACTCTAGAATCAGAAGCAGAACCTTCCCAACCAGCTCGAACATATACCAAACATAAGTTAAAATCGCATACGACCATGACATTCTGAGATAATGTTTATTTTCTATTTCTATAAGGATCTTACAAGGCCAAAGAAATAGTGATTGGAATATGTGTTCCACCAGTAGCACCAATACAATCCTAAAATAAATAACCCATAATATTTGTTAAGAGAATATATAAAAATGTAAATAATAAATAAAAAGACAATATATAAAGATTTCTAACTTTCAAATATGGGAAAAAATGTCTGTTATTATGGATAACTGGTGATGTAGTTGTTGGTGGCAATTTTATATATGTAGTTGCAAGAGTAGTAATAACTTCAAGCACTTTTTTAAAATAACGGCTAACCATTTCTGCTGAATGTTAAAAATGTTCTTGCACATCACGATTACTGGCATTGTGCGCAAGAGTGTACATAAACATTGCTAGTTGTCCCTCGATGTAACCCTTTTCGAGCTTTGAAGAAGAGATCTTTCTCTTAAATAATTAGCAAGTGCTTGAAACATATGAGGCTCCATACGAAATTCACGCTTACAATGTGCCTCATGACCTTGTAGAATTTTTTGAACATATGCATCGCCTATTAATATTGATGTATGACAAGGCCTAGTTTCTGAACTTACAGGAAATAAACTTGGTAAGATGTTGAACATGAATTCGTTATCATCTTCATTAATCTTCCTTCATCGCTCCAGATCCATATTGAAACAAAAGACTTTGAGATGTAAAAATTTAAGCTGAAGAGAGATAAGTTTTATTTTCAAAATTAAAAATTCCTAAGGAAAAATTCTTGTGCACATCCAAACACTGGTTTTGTAGGAATTTTTCCTGTAGTAAATTCCATAGGAATCATTTCTGAATCCTATGAAATAAAATTCCTACAGAAAAATTTTCTCTGCATCCAAACAGGGCTTTGAGGTAGAAGATATTGGAAAAGCCACCATTAGAATATAACTTAAGAATAAGCTTAAGTTAGAGTTAACTTGGTTTTGGATTTATTTATCACGGTTTCGTGTAAATTGTTTTTAATATGCTTTCCCTTCTATATCAGTTGAAGTATTACCATCCGTAGGTGGTGTAGTTGCCATGGGAGTGATTTCCTCATCATAATGTCTCATATTTTAATCAAAACCCTAATCCTATGTTTTCTTTATGGCATGTCTTATTTTTCAACTAAAACAATAATTCTATGTTTTCTTTTCAAAATGTCACATAAATTTCGAGTTTTAATAAAAAATCTAATACTATTATTACTTCTAGGAATGCCTTCTATTTTTAATCAAAACCGTAATCATATATTTTCTTTTGGGAATTTCTACTACTTTTGAATCCAAATAGTAATTGTATATTTCTTTTTAAAATGTCTCATATGTTCTAATCAAAACCCTGATCCTAATTTTTTTTATTACCTTCTATTTTTAATCATAACCCTTACCTTATGTGTTTCTTTTCGGAGTATCTGCTATTTTTGAATTAATTCCCCAACCATATGTTTTGTTATAGTAATGTCTCCAATTTTTCATCCTAAGTTTTTCTTTCTTAATGTGTAGAAATAATATGTTTTTTTTATTGTAATGTCTCCTATTTTTCAATCGAAACACTAATCCTATGTTTTCTTTTAAAAATGGCTCCTATTTTTGAATCAAAAACCTAATCCTTTTTTTTCTTTTTAGAATGCCTGCTATTTTTGAATGAAAATCATAATTTACGTTTTGTTTTGAAAATGTCCGCTATTTTTGAATCAAAACTATAATTCTATATTATCTTTTGGAAATGTCCCCTATTTTTTTGTTTTTAATCAAAACCCTAATCCTACATTTTCTTATAGGAATGTCTCATATTTTTCAATCAAATGCCCTTAAGTATGTTTTTCTTTTTCTGAATGTCTCCTATTATCCTTTGTCCTATTTTTAAGTTTTGAATCAAAAGCCTAATACTATCTTTTGTTTTGGAAATCTCTACCTATATTTTCTTTTCATGATGCCTCATATTTCTTTTAATAAAAATCATAATCTTATGTTTACTTTCCGGAAGGTCTACTATCTTCCAACAAAAACCTTAATGCTATATTTTCCTTTCGAAATATCTCATATTTTTTCAATCAAAAAACTAATGCTATGTTTACTTTTGGAATATCTACCATTTTTAATCAAAACTCTAATACTATTTTTTCTTATAGAAATGTCTCATATTTTTTAATCAAGACCATAGTCTTATGTTTTCTTTTTGGAATGGCCCATATTTTTAAATAAAAAGCCTAATCATTTATTTTCTTTTTGGAATATGTACTATTTTTTAATCAAAACCCTAATCCTATATTTTTTGTAGGAATATCTACTATTTTTGAATAAAAATTATAATCCTTTGTTTTCTTTTGTAAATGTCCTTTGTTTTGCCGGTTTTTAATCAAAACCATAATCCTGTGTTCTCTTATAGTAATATTTCATATTTTCAATCAAACAAATAAACCTATGTTTTCTTTTTGCAATGTCTTCTAGTTTTGAATCAAAAACCTACTCCTATGTTTTCTTTTCAGAATGTTTCCTATCATTTTGTTTTGAATCAAAACACAAATCCTATCTTTTGTTTTGGAAATGTTTACTTTTTTTTGTTTTTAATCAAAACTCTAATCCTATATTTTCTTTTGAGAATGTCTGCTTTTTTGAATCAAAATCCTAATTTCATTTTTTCTATGTAATGTCTCCTATTTTTCAGTTTCAAATTAAACCCCATTCCTGTGTCTTAATTTCAAAATGTCTACTATTTTTAAATTTTTTTCAGTCAAAAGCCTAATTCTATTTTTTCTTTTCGGAATGTCTCCTATTTTTGAATCAAAATTCTAATCCAATGTGTTCTATTTGTAATGTCTCCTCTTTTTGAATCAAATCAATAATCTTATGTTTTCTCTTCTAACCACCTCTTATTTTTTTAGATTTGAATCAAAACTCTTATCATATGTTTTTCTTTCGCAATGTCTCATATTTTTCAATCAAAACTACTATCTATGTTTGTTTCGGAATGTCTCATATTTTGTTAGTCAAAACTACTATCTATGTTTGTTTCGGAATGTCTCATATTTTGTTAGTCAAAACTCTAATTTTATGCTTTGATTGAAAGATATCATTTGGTATTGTCAACTCATTTTTAATCAAAACCCTAACTCTATGTTTTTCTTTTATAATGTCTCTTATCTTTCAATCAAAATCAAAATTCTATGTTTTCTTTTCTTAATGTCTGTTGTTTTTGAATCATAACCGTAATCTTATGTTTTTTTTTCCCGTAATGCTTCCTATTTTTGAATCAAAACCATAACATTATGCTTTTATTTTAGAAATGTCTCATATTTTTCAATCAAATCCCTAATCCTAAGTTTTTTTTTTATAATGCCTCCTATTTTTTAATCAAAACCTTAATAATATGTTTTTGATAGTAATGCCTCCTATGTTTTCTTTTAGAAATACCTAAATGTCTGCTATCTTTCAATCAAAATTTGAATCTAATGTTTTCTTTTCTTAATGGCTCTTATTTTTTAATCAAAACCCTAATCCTATTTTTTCTTTTGTGAATGTCTACTATTTTTGAATCAAAACAATACTTCTATGTTTTCTTTTCAAAATGTCTCACACGTTTTGGTTTTTAATCAAACAGCTAATCCTATGATTTTTTTTCATAATGTCTCCTACTTTGCAAACAAAACAAGAATCTTATGTTTTCTTTTCTTAATCTCACCTACTTATCACTTTTGAATCAAAGCCCAATCTTATGAATTTTTTGGGAATGTCTGCTATTTTTAATGAAAACATTAATCCTATGTTTTGTTTTTGAAATATTTCCAATTTTCTAGTTAAAACACTAATCTTATGTTTTATTTTGGGAATCTTTGCTATTTTTGAATGAAAATAATAATCCAAATGAAAACACATTATTAGTGTTTTGTTTCAAACATAGCTGACATTCCAAAATGAAAAGAAAGAATTAGGGTTTTGAGTGAAAAATATGAGATATTTCAAAAAGAAAACAAAGGATTCGGGTTATGATTGAAAGATAGGTTAGTATTGTTTTCTTTCATAATTGTTTCTCTTTTTTCATAACATAGGATTTGGGTTTTGATTGAAAGATAGGAGACATTTCAAAAAGAAAATATAGGATTAGGGTTTTGATTGAAAACTAACATAAATAAACAAAAGAAAATGTAGGTTAGCGGTTTGATTGAAAAAAAGGAGACATTTTGAAAATAAAACATTGGATTATGGTTTTGATTGAAAAATAAGACTCATTACGATTAGGGTTTTGATTTGAAAAAAGCAAACATTCCATAACTGAAGTCCTATGTTTTCTTTTTGGAATACCACCAATTTTTGAACAAAAATACTAATCCTATGTTTTCTTTTCGCAATGTCTCCTATTTTTCAATCAAAACACTAGTACTATGTTTTCTTTTATTCATGTCTATTATTTATCAGTTTTGAATAAAAATCGTAACCTCCTAATCCTTTGTTTTCTTTTCGGAATAACTACTATTTTTCAATCTAAAACCTAATTCTTTCTTTTCTTTTCAGAATGTATACTATTTTTGAAGCAAAACAGTAATCCCATGTTGTTCTTTTCACAAAATGTTTGCTATTTTTAATGAAAACTCTAACCCCATGTGTTATTTTTAAAAATTTCACCTATTTTTTGGTTTTTAATCCATACCCTAAACCCTTGTTTTCTTATAGTAATATATCCTATTTTTCACCCAAAACCCTAATCCTATGTTTACTTTTCGGAATGTCTACTTTTTTTATTCAAAATCCTAATCCTATGTTTTATTTTTCGGAACGTCACATATCTTTCAATCAGAACCAAAATCCTAATTTTTTTAATACCTCCTATTTTTAATCAAAATCCTAATCCTATATTTTGTTATAGTAATATCTTCTATTTTTAATCAATACCCTAATCCTATGTGGAATATCTCGATGTTTTTATTCAAAAAATGAGACATTCCCAAAACATATTTTTTAGTATGGTGAGAATGTCTACTATTTTTGAATAAAAACAATAATCTTATGTTTTTTCTGATAGTATTGTCTCCAACTTTTCAATGAAAACCCTGATTGTATGTTTTAATTTAGGAATGCCTACAATATTTAAATCAAAAACTTAATCATATGCTTTTTCTTTGAATTCTAAAACAATCCTATGTTTTTAATTCAAAAACATATAATTGAAAGCCCTAATCTTATGTTTTGTTTCAAAATAAGATACATTACGAACGATAGTTAGAAATGACTCCTATTTTTTTGAAGGAAACACCTAATCTTTTGTCCTACTAAAAAATAATAATGTCCCCTATTTTTAATTCAAAACCCTAATCCCACATTTGTTTCTAGTAATGCCTCTTATTTTTTAATCAAAACCCTAATCTTATGTTTTTTTTGGGAATTATTCCTATTTTTTAATCAAAAAAATTATCCTATGTTTTCTTTTCGTATTGTCTCATATTTATCAATCAAAACACTAATCCTATGTTTTATATTCGTAATGGCTCCGATTTTTGTATCAAAACCCTAATCCTACGTTTTCTTTTGAGAATGTCTATTATTTTGTATCAAAACCCTAATAGTATTTTTCTTCTAGGAATGTCCACTATTTTTTGGTTTTAAATCAAACACTAATCCTATGTTTTCTTATAGTAATGTCTCCTTTTTTCAATCAAAATCCTAATCCTATGTTTTCTTTTCAGAATTATCCAATTTTTTAATATAAACCCTAATCTTTTGTTTTTTTTAATGTCGTCTATTTTTGAATTAAAACCCTAATCCTATATTTGCTTTTCTGAACGACTAATACTTTTTAATCAAAACTCTAATCAAAACTCTAATCAAATGTTTTTCCTGTAATGTCTCTTATTTTTTAATCAAACCCCGAATCATATGTTTTCTTTTGGGAATGTCTTTAATTGTTGAATCAAAATAATAATCCTATGTTTTCATTTCATAATGTCTCATGTTTTTCAATTAAAACCGTAGTCCTATGTTTTCAATTTTGAATCACAACTCAAATACTATGTTTTCTTTTACAAATCGTATTTGTTAAATCAAAACTTAAATCTTTTGTTTTTTTTTCTTTTCCTATGTCACCTATCTTTTGTTTTGGAGTTTCTGCTATTTTTGAATCAAACCCTTAATTGGAATGTATCCTATTTTTTATTCAAAACTCTTATCCTATGTTTTTTTTCGTAATGTATAATATTTTCAATTGAAACCCTAATTCTATGTTTTCTTTTTCGAATATTGGCTATTTTTCAATCAAAACCTTAAAAATTACTAATCACATCTTTCAATCAAAACCCAAATCCTATCATTTTTTTTTCGAAATGTTTCATTTTTTAATCGAAACCCTAAACCTATCTTTCAAATCCCCTAATCCTATGTTTTCTTTTGGTAACATCTGTTATTTTTAAATTAAAATCATAATCCCATGTTTTCCTTTGGAAATACCCTCTACTTTTTGGTTTTTAATCAAAACCAAAATCGTATGTTTTCTTATAGTAATGTCTACTATTTTTGAATCAAACCCTAGTCCAATATTTTATTTTCGAAATATATACTATTTTTTAATCAAAACCTTAATCCTATTCTTTAGGAATGCCTGCTATATTTGAATCAAAACACTAATCATACATTTTATTTTCAAAACGTCTCCTATTTTGCAATCAAAACTTGAATCCTATATTTTTTCATAATGTCTCCTATTTATCAATTTTTAATCAAAATCCTAATCCTATGTTTTCTTTTCAGAATGCGTATTATATTTGAAAAAAAATATTATATTTGAATAAAAAATTTCCCCAACTTTTTCGGATTTTGATTAAAAACCTACAAATACGTGGTTTGATTCAAAAATAGTCGACATTCTAAAAAGAAAACATACCATTACTGATAAGTAGGAGATATTATGAAAACATTCCAATTTTTTGGGAATGAAAAACAAGAGACATTACTGTAAGAAAAAATATGATTAGGATTTTAATTAAAAATTAGTAGAGATTTGCAAAACAAAAGAAAACATAAGATTAGTTTTTTAATTAATAAATATAAATCAAAACAGTAATCCTAGGTTTTCTTCTTGAAATGCATGCTATTTTTTTATCAAAACCATTACCTTATGTTTTCTTTTACTGAATGTCTACTATTTTGAATCAAACCCCTAATCCTATGCCTTCTCGTAGTAAAGTCTTTTTAGTTTTGAATCAAAACCCAAATCCTATTTTTCATTCTGAAAAAATAGGATTAGGTTTTTAATTCAAAAATTGGAGATATTCCAACCCTAATCCTATGTTTCCTATTTGAAATGTCTCATATTTTTCAATCAAAACCCTAATCCAATGTTTTTTTTTCGGATTGTCTCTTATTTTTCTATTTTGAATCAAAACCCTAATCCTGTATTTTTTTTTATTTTGGAATGCCAGCTATTTTAAAATCAAAACAATAATACTATGTTTTCTTTTGAAAATGTGAAATATTTTTGAATAAAAATAAGCCTATGCTTTCTTTTGAGAATGTATCATAGTTTTCAATCAAAACCCTAATCCTATATTTTCATTTGGAATGTCTCCTATCTTTCAATCAAAACCCATATTTGGAAATGTCTCATATTTTTCAATCACAACTCTAATAGTTTGTTTTCTTTTAGGAATGTTTATTATTTTTTAATCATAACCCTGATCCTATGTTTTCTTATAGTAATGTCTCCTATTTTTCAATCAAAAACCTAATCCTATGTTTTATTTTCTTGAATTGATACTATATTTGAATCAAAACACTAATCTTGTGTTTCTTTTAGTAATGTCTCCTAATTTTTAATCAATCCCAATCATATGTTTTCTTTTGAGAATGTGTCCTATTTTTCAATTTTGAATCAAAATCCAATTATTTTCTTTTCGAAATGTCTCCTACTTTTGAATCAAAATGATATTCCTTTCTTTTCATTCGGAATGTCTATTATTTTTTAATCAAAACCCTAATACTATATTTTCTTATAATAATGTCTCCTATGTTTCAAAAATTGGAGATATTACTATAAGAAAACAAAGGATTTAATAATGTCTCATATTTTTCCATCAAAACCATAATTCTATGCTTTTTTCGGAATGCCTGCTATTTTTTAATCGTACCCATAATCTTATGTTTTCTTTCTGAAGTGTGTCTTATTTTTCAATCAAAAACCTCACCTTTTCTTTTTCAACTCGAGTAAACTTCTATCGGTTGTGATCATACAAACACTAAAGAACCGGATTCCATCAAAACTTCAAAGTTAAGCAAGCTTGTTTTATAGTAGTACTAGGATTGGTGACCTTCTCGGAAGAACTTGTGTTGCACTGCTCTCCCTTTTTTTTTGTGACATGGTTTAATTTTATGATTTTATTAATTGGAATGTTAGCTTTTTTTTTAATCAGAACAACAATCGTATCTTTTCTTTTCGTAATGTCTCATATTTTTCAATCAAAAAGGTAATCCTATATTTTCTTTTTAGAATTCCTACTATAATTGAATAAAAAAAACCTAATCCTATGTTTTCTTTTCATAATGTCATCTATTTTTTAATCAAAATCTAAATCCTATATTTTCTTTTTGGAATGCCTCCTATTTTTGAATAAAATTAGACTTTTCTATTTTTTAATTCCTTCAAATGGCTGGTGGCTATAAGCAAGTTTTGATAGTTCATTTGGTTAAACTATGAATAAAGCAATTATTGGTAAAATTAAAAAGCACCTAAACACATGTGACTCTTTATTGATAGAAAAAGATACATTGATAGAGAGATGGATTATTATTTTGTCGGTACTATATATATGTCCAGCTAAACGTTTTGGGATTATATATATACACCATTTAGTTAATAAACTAGATATTATCATCTAATGATTAATAAAACTATAAGATGATTACCTTTACATATTATAAAACTTAGCATATCATACTTCTTTTAACATTAAAGATGATCTTAAGAAACCCCTACACTCATCAAGGTAACTCTTCTTCTCTTTTATCATCCTCCAAAACCCATATCAGTCTATATATTTCCTTCAATTTCATGTAGCTGTTAGCTATTTACATCCAAATCCCTCTACTTTATTACCAACAAGGCAATAACCACTCCAACATTAGAATATGAGCTATCTCATCATTGCTTCAATTGCCCCCACCTCTTAAATTCCACTCCACCTTTATCTCTCTCCCCTATAAAATGCCATATATCATGATGAACCTGCACTTCTAGTTCTATTCTACTCAGTCTCAAATATAAGGAAGACACATTTCATAACCATCTTCTTCATTCTCACTACTCTTTGCCTCTTAGCCACCACCATCCTTATTCCATCTCCTTGGCCATGCCCTTTTCTCCTCTCCAATCTTGTTAAACACTTGGTTAATAACACCTGGTGGGGTTCACTTCAACAACCATGTTGTGATAATAATATAATGGGTCTTCTTGCTCATAGGAAACTCATCCATCTTTCCAAATCATCTGATGCTGATGACCAAATTACAAGAAATAATTTGGTGATAATGAGAGCAACCAAAGAATACCAGTCAAATACCTAGACTATGATTTTGTCTACATGACCTTTATTCACACGGGGTAAACTAAGTGCTGATCATAGAAAAAATTAGAATATCATTGCATTGATTGCATCCACTAATAATCTAAGAACTAAAAGAAACATCTGAAGTGGAGTTCAGCAACATGATAAACTTGTAAAAAATAGAACTGATACAAAAACATTCATGAAGGCAAGTAAATATAGAGTTCAAACATACATTATCAATAATGCTAATGTGGTGTTTCTCAACAAGTGCAACCTTCTTGACTCCTTCCACCTCTGCTCCCTTATTTGAGTACAGGATAAAGATAATCAGTGTAAATAATTTACAGCCAAAAATAAAAGCTAAGGTTCAATGGATGTAAGGGATAGAGACAGAGAAAAAGATCAAAGCACTAACACAAATAGAGAGTCCATTAGCAAAAGGCCAGTAGAATTGATAATGACGATGATGACATAACGGAGTTGTTGGTGTCTGCAAAGACAAATACGCCACTGCTATAAGGAGATATGACCTTCTTCTTCTTCAAGTGTTTTTTTTTCAATTGTTTGACAGAGGGGAGACGATGTGGGATGAGAGGAATCGAGCAACACAGGTGTTGATGGTGTTGATGCTAGTAAAAAAAAATTTTAGCCAGCCTTAGTTGCTGGTGCGTCATGGTGGTGTTGTTGCTAGAGACGGTGGCGACGATTGGGGTGGAGAGTCGATGAATGTGGGCTGGTGAAAAACTTTGCCCTGAATTTTGGCAAAAGTGAAAAGTTAAACTTTGGTAGAGAGCTTTGAGGAGGGGGTTGGATTTGATCTAGGGATTTGGGTTCTCATTAATATGGGATTTGATAATACTATGTAGGACCTTTTGTGACTTTGCATGGTTTAATGGGTCATCCCATGGTCCTAATAAAGAAATTAGGGTAATTTTTATTCTTATTTTAGTTAATTATTTATGTTTAAGGTGAATCATTGTCATTTTTATTAATTAATTAATTGTTTAATTGTATAAATAACTGATTTGATATATATATATATATATATTCTTAAAACAATAATTTTAAGGAAATATTTATGTAGGATTTTATATGTCTCGTGTTTTTTAATTTTTTTAATAAATTACTTGTCTATACTTATATAGATTTGTGGTGAGAAATAAAATAAAATAAATCTAATTTTACTTTTTTTAAGAGTAAAATGTGATTTAATTTGTTTTTTTTAATAATTCTCAAAAACATAAAGCCTTTGTTGGTGTGTATACAGTTAGAAGTGAGTTGTAAAGTAATAAGACAAAATATTGTTTCTCTTTTCAGTGATTCAATAATGATTGAACATATTAGCATCGACATCCAAGCAAAACATTATTATAAGAAAATATAGGATTATAGTTTTGATTAATAAATGACAGAATTTAGGAAAAGAAAAGAAAGGATTAGCTGTTTGATTGAAAAATAGGAGACATTCTGACAAGAAAACATAGATTAGGGTTTTGATTTGAAACTGATAAATAGGAGACATTAGGAAAATAAAACAAAGGATTCAGGTTTTGATTGAAAGATAGGAGATATTCCAAAAGAAACATAGGATTAGAGTTTTCAATTAAAAATATGAGACATTCCCAAAAGAAAACATAGGATTAGGTGTTTGATTGAAAATTGTGAGACATCTGCAAAAGAAAACATACAATTATAATTTGGATTTTAAAAAAATATATTTTGAAAATAAAACATAGGATTAAGGTTTTGACTCAAAAGTACCAGGCATTTCGAAAAGAAAACATAGCATTATGACAATTCCAAATCAAACCCTACTCAAAACAACACTATTTTTGAATTAAAACCCTAATTCATTGATTTCTTTTTGGAATGTCTCATTTTTTAAAATCAAAACCTTAATCCTATCTTTTGATTTTGAGATATATGCTAATTTTAAATTAAAACACAAATCCGATGTTTTCTTTTCAGAATGTCTCAAAATTTTCAATTAAACACCTAATATTATGTTTTCTTTTCGGAATGCCTACTATTTTTTATTTTTGAAATATCTGCTATTTATTATTTTTGAATTGTCTTGGTTTTTAATTAAAATAAAAAATACGGGTCATTTTTTTTAGTTTACAAATATAGTATTTTTCATTCAAATATAGTAGGCATTCCGAACAAGAAAACATAGTATTAGGGTATTGAAAACTAATAAATAGGAGACATTAAGAAAAGAAACCATAGGTTTCAGGTTTTGTTTGCAAAATAAGTGGCATTTCTAAAAACATAGGATTAGGATAGCATTCCAAAACGAAAACATAGGATTACGGTTTGACTAAAAAATAGTAGATATTTCGTAAAGAAAACATAGAATTTGGGTTTTGATAAAAAAATAGCAAACATTCCCAAAAAACAATATAGAATTAGGAGTTTGATTAAAAACTAGATGCCTTTAGGAAAATAAAACATAGAATTAGTGTTTTGATTGAAAAATAGGAGACATTATTAAAAGAAAACATAGAATTTGGGTTTTGATTCAAAATAGCAGACTTTACCAAAAGAAATCATTTGATTAGTGTTTTAAAAGATAGGATTAATTTTTTGGTTCAAAAACAATTAGACACTTCGAAAGCAAACATAGGATTCAAAGATTCGATTAATGATGTTTTCTTTAGGAAATGTCTTCTTTTTTCTTTAAGAATATGAGACACTTCAAAAGTTTTCATAATCTCAAATATTTTTCAATAACATTTCCAAAAGAAAATATAGGATTAGGTTTTCATTGAAAAATAGCAGACATCACCAAAATAAAACATAGGTTATGGTTTTGAGTAAAAAATAGTAGACATTTTGAAAAGAAAACATAGGTTAGTATTTTGATTAAAAATTGATAAACAAGAGTCATTAAGGAAAAAAAACATGGGATTCATGTTTTGATTGAAAGAAAGGGGACGTTCATAAAGAAACATAAGATTGGAGTTTAGATTGAAAAATATGCGACATTCCCACAAGAAGACATAAGATTAATATTTTGATTCAAAAATAGCAGACATTTACAAAAGAAAACATAGTATTAGGGTTTTGATTCAAAACTAGCAGACATTTCCAAAAGAAAACATAGGATTAGGGCATTTCCAAATCAAAACCCTAATCAAAACCCTACTAGTTTTGAATCAAAATCCTACTAATCCTTTGTTTTCCTTTTTAGAATGTCTCATATTTTTGAATAAAAAAAAATCAAATCCTATCTTTTGAATAAACAATGAAATCCTATCTTTAATTTTGGTAATCAAAAACAAAATCTAATGTTTTCTTTACGGAATTTTCATATTTTTCAATCAAAAATCTTATTATTTTGTTTTTTTTTCAAAATGCCTCCTATTTTTCCTTTTCCGAATGTCTCCTATTTATTAGTTTATAATCAAACCCTAACCTAGGTTTTCTTATAGTAATCTCTTCTATTTTCCATTTATATATAACCGGAATGTTTTCTTAATGTCTCATATTTATCAGTAATGTTATGTTTTCTTTTTCGAATGTCTACAATTGTTTAATTAAAACCCTATTCCTTAATAGGAGCCATTCCTATTTAGAATTAAAACCCTAATCTTGTCTATTATTTTGGAAATGCCCAATATTTTTCAATTTTTAATCAAAACCAAAGTATAGGCGACATTTTTTTTATTGAGATTAGTATTTTTTTATTCAAATACAGTAGGCATTCCGAAAAAAATATAGGATTAGGGTTTTTATTGAAAAATAGAAGACATTAGTGTTTTGATTAAAAACTGATAAATAGGATATATTAAGAAAAGAAAACATAAGAGTAGGGTTTTGTTTGCAAAATAAGAGAAATCTGAAAAAATAGGATTTATAATTTGATTCAAATATAGTAGGCATCATCAAAAGGAAACATAGTATCAAGTTTTTGATTAAAAATAGGAGATATTACTATAAGAAAACATAGTATTATGGTTCTAATAAAAAATAGTAGACATTCCCAAAAAAAGATTAAGGTTTTGATAAAAATAGTAGACATTCTAAAAAGAATAGAAAGCATTAATGTTTTGATTCAGAAATAAAGAGACATTTTGAAAATATAGCATTACAAAAAGAAAACAAATGATTGGGCTTTTAAAAGTAGTAGACGTTAACGAAAGATAACAAAAGATTCGCATTTTGATTGAAAGATAGGAAACATTATGAAAGGAAAACATAGGATTAGTGTCTTCATTAAAAATTAGCAGACAATACTAAATCCTATTTTTCAATCAAAATATAATATTAGGGTCTTGATTAAAAAGAATGCGACATTCAAAAAGAAAACATAGGATTTGAGTTTGATTGGAAAATAGGAGACATACCGTAAAAGAAAACATATGATAAGGGTCTTGATTCATATCTGAGAAATACGGGGCATTCAGAAAAGAAAACCTAGGATTAGAGATTTAATTAAAAAATAGGAGAAATTGGGAATAGAAAACATTGGATTAGGGTTTTTATTAAAAAATATGAGACATTCTGCAAACTAAACATAGAATTAGGGTTTTGATTGAAAATCCAAAAAATAGGAGAAATTCCAGTAATACGACATCGGAGGCATTACAGATAGAAAACATAAAACTAGGGTTTTGATTTTAAAAAAATAGACATTTTGAAAAAGAAAAAATTAGATTAGAGGTTTTGATTAAAAGCAAAAAAAGAAAACATTCCGGAAGAAAATATAGGATTAGCATTTTGATTCAAAACCAAAAAATAGGAAACATTACGAGAATAAAACATAGGATTAGTGTTTTCATTCAAAACAAAAATAATAACCATTCCAAAAAGAAAATATACGATTAATGTTTTGTTTACAAACTAGAAGTCATTTCGAGAAGAAATAATAGGATTACATTTTGGATTAAAAACCAAAATATAGGTGACGTTCTGAAAAGCAAATACACGATTAGAGTTTTAGTTGAGAAATAGGAGACATATTGAAAAGTAAAATATGATTAGGGTTAAGATTAAAAAAAGGAGATATTTCTTAAAAAACTAGGAGACATTCCAAAACTAAAAACTAGGAGATATTCCAAAAAGGAAAACATAAGATTAGGTTTTGATTCAAAAGTAGGAGACATTCTGAGAA
The DNA here is from genome assembly GCF_009730915.1 of Dioscorea cayenensis subsp. rotundata. Lineage (NCBI taxonomy): Eukaryota > Viridiplantae > Streptophyta > Magnoliopsida > Dioscoreales > Dioscoreaceae > Dioscorea > Dioscorea cayenensis. Next base: position 90,320 of record NW_024086802.1, read on the forward strand.
GAAAACAAAGTATTAGATTTTTTATTGAAAAATTGGTGACATTCCAAAAATAAAACATAGGATTAGGGTTTTGATTGAAAACCAATAAACAAGAGATATTCCAAAAACAAAACATAGAATGATAGTTTTGACTGAAAAATAGTAGACATTGTGAAAATAAAACATAGGATTAGGGTTTTAATTAAAAAATAGGAGACATTTCGAAAAGAAAAATAGGATTAGGGTTTTGATTAAAAAATATGAGAAATTATTATAAAAAAACATAGAATTAGGGTTTTTATTAAAAAATAGTAGAAACTCAGAAAAGAAAACATAATATTATTGTTTTGATTGAAAAATATGTGATATTTCTAAAAGAAGAAAACATTGGATTCAGACATAGGATTGGGGGTTTCATTAAAAACCGAAAAATGGTGGACATTCACACATGAAAACAAAGGATTAGAGTTTTGATTAAAAAAAAGCAGTCATTTTGAAAAGAAGTAAGATTAGGGGTTCGATTAAAAATGGCAAACATTACCAAAAGAAAACATAAGATTAAAGTAAAAAAAAATTGGAGTCATTCCGAAAAAAACATAGGATTAAGGTGTTGATTAAAAATATGTGACCTTTCGGAAAGAAAACATATGATTATTGTTGTGATTAAAAAATAATCGACATTCTAAAAATAAAACATAAGATTCGGGGTTTGATTAAAAAATATGAGCCATCATTAGAAGAAATAATAGGATTAGGATTATGATTGAAATAAAAATTTAGCTAATATTCCAAAAAGAAAACATAGCATTATGGTTTTAGTTGAAAAATAGAAGAAGTATCGAAAAAGAAAACAAAGTATTTTGGTTATGATTAAAAATATGAGACATTAGGAAAAGAAAAAATAGGATTCTTTTTTTGATTCAAAAATAGCAGACATTCCCAAAAGAAAACATAAGATTAGGGTTTTGTTCAAAAAATAGGAGACATTAAAAAAACTTAGGATTAGGATTTTGATAAAAAAAGATGAGATATTCCGAAAGGAGAATGTACAATTATTGTTTTGATTCAAAAATAACAGACATTAACAAAATAAAATATATAATTAGGTTTTTGATTCAAAAATAGGAGGCATTCCTAAAACAACATAGGATTAGGATTTTTATTCAAAAATAGGAGGCATTACTAAGAGAAAACATTTTTGTTTTTATTGAAAAATATGAGACATTTCAAAAAGAGAACATAGAATTATGGTTTTGAATGAAAAATATGAGACATTATTGTAAGAAAACATAGGATTAGGGTTTTGATTAAAAACTGAAAAATAGGGTATAGTTGCAAAAGAAAACATAGGATTAAAGGTTTGATTAAAAAATATCACACATAATCAAAAGAAAACATATGATAAGGGTTTTGGTTAAAAAAATAGGAGGCATTCATAAAGTATAACATAGGATTATTAATTTTATTCAAAAATCGCAAGCATTTCCGAAAGAAAATATAAGATTAGGGTTTTAATTGAAAATATGAGACATCTAGAAAAAAAAAACATAGGATTCGGGTTTTGATTGATAGATAGGATTAGTAATGTTTTATTTTTTAAATGTCTCCTTTTTTTTCAAGAATATGTCACATTTCAAAAAGAAAATGTAAGGTTTGGATTAGGGTTTTGAATGAAAAATAAGATACATTACTATATGAAAATTTAGGATTAAAGTTTTCATTCAAAATAGCAGACATTCTGAAAAGAAAACATAGGATTAGGCTTTTGATTGAAAAATATGATGCATTTCAAAAAGAAAATAAAGGATTAGGCTTTGGAATGAAAAATAAAAGTCATTATTATAAGAAAACATAGATTAGAGTTTTGCATGAAAAATAGGAGACATTACTATAAGAAATTTGAGGATTGGGGTTTTGATTCCAAAAATAATAGACATTCCGAAAAAAAAATATTATTAGGGTTTTGATTGAAAAGTATGAGACATTCAAAAAAGAACACATAGGATTATGGTTTTGATTGAAAAATAGGAGACAATACTATAGGAAAATATAGGACTAGGGTCTTGACTCAAAAATAGTAGATATTCCGAAAAAAAATTAGAAAGGTTTAGGGTGTTGATTCAAAAATATGAGACATTACTATAATAAAACACATGATTACAGTTTCGTTTCAAAAATACTAGACATTATGAAAAGAAAAGAAAGGATTAGGTTTTTGATTAAAAAACAGGAGACATTCCAAAAAGAAAACATAGGTTAAGGTTTTCATTCAAAACTAATAAATAGGAGACATTAAGAAAATAAAACATAAAATTCGTGTTTTGATTGAAAGATAGTAGGTATTCTAGAAGAAAACATAGTATTAGGGATTTGACTGAAAAATATGAGATATTCCCAAAAGAAAACATACGGTTATATTTTTTATTAAAATTTTGAAAAGAAACATTAGATAAAGGTTTTGATTCAAAATAACAAGAATTTTGAAAAGAAAAATAGGATTAAGACATTTTCAAATCAACAACCTAATCAAAATCCACTATTTTTGAATCAAAATCCTAATCTTTTGTTTTCTTTTTGTAATGTCTTATTTATTTAACTTAAAACCCTAATCCTATCTTCTGTTTTGGGAATTTATACTAGTGTTTAATCAAAACCCTAATCCAATGTTTTATTTTCAGAATGTCTCATATTTTTCAATCAAAACACTAATCCTTTGTTTTTTTTTCGTAGTGCCTCCTATTTTTTCTTTTCGGAATATCTCCTATTTATCAGTTTTGAATCAAAACACTAACCTATGTTTTCTTATAGTAAAATCTCTTATTTTTCATTCTATAATAATCGGAATGGTTTCTTAATGTCTCATATTTATCAGTAATGTTATGTTTCTTTTTGGAATACCTACTATTTTTGAATCAAAACCTTAATTCAATTAGGAGCCAATCCTAATTTTGAGTTAAAACCCTAATGCTATCTTTTGTTTTGGAAATGCCCCTTATTTTTTAGTTTTTGATTGAAAAGAAATAATAGTATTATGGTTTTGTTTAAAAAATAGAAGGCATTACAAAAAGAAAATAAAAGATTGGGTTTTTGACTTAAAAGTAGGAGCTATTATGAAAAGAAAACAAAGGATTAGGGTGTTACAGTTCTGATTCAAAACCGATAAATAACTGACATGAAAAAAAGGAAAACATAGTATTCAGCTTTTGACTGAAAGATATTAGAAATTGCAAAAGAATAGGATTAGTGTTTTGTTTAAAAAAAGGGTGGCGTTCTGAATAGAAAAATAGTATTAGGGTTAGGGAATGTCTGCTATTTTTGAATCAAAACCATAATCGAAATGTCTACCATTTTTCAATCAAAACCCTAATCATATGTTTCTTTTGCGAATGTTTGATATTTTTCAATCAAAACCCTCATCATATGTTTTCTTTTCCAAATGTGTGCTATCTTTGAATCAAAACCTGAATCTTATGTTTTGAAAAAGAGGAGACATTTCGAAAAGAAAACGTTACTAATCCTATCTTTCAATCAAAACCCAAATCCTATGTTCATTTTTTTCAAAATATCCCATATTTTTCAAAAAAGAAAACATAGGATTACCGTTTTGATTGTAAAATAGGAGACATTACTATAAGTAAACATACGATTAGGATTTTGATTCTAAGATAGTAGACATTCTAAAACGATAACATATTATTTTGGTTTCGATTGAAATATAGTATCCATTCTGGAAATAAAACAAAGCATCAGGGTTTTGACTGAAAAATAGGACACTTTCTGGAAAGAAAACATAGGATTAGTGTTTTGATTCAAAAATAGCCGACATTCCAAAAAGAAAAAAGGATTAGGTTTTATTATTTAAAAATAGGATACATTTAGAAAATAAAACATAGGTTAGGGTTTTGATTCAAAATGATAGTGTTTCCTCCCCATAAATATCGCTAGTTAACACTTAGCCGATTCACTCAGAGTTTCTAAGAGAAACATAGTATGAGCACGACCGTGCTTACATTGTTTAAACTCCGACATCTAGGGTTTCTCCTCATCTTTTGTTCGGGGATTTTCTTCTCCATTACAAGAGCATTGATGAGGACTAAGATCAAGCTTTACTGCACTGCCTAAGGGGACCAAGGTGAAGTTGGAGGCTTAAGAGAAATAGAGCTAGCTCATCCATGAAGTAATAAAGGACATTTGAGAGGTGAATTGTTTAGAGGTAGCTCATGATTGCTTCCCCTAGTTATTTCTTTCCTTCTTCTCATTTGTATCAAATCATGAGGGGCTAACCATTTCACGGTGTCCTTGGATGTTGAACTATGTTGATTCTTGATACTTTGAATACTTGCTTTCTTTTGCCTATGGAGTTTTAATGCATTCTTGTGTTTTTCATGTGTTTGCATTACTTCATATGCTTAATTTGCGAAGATGCTTGCATAAAACTTGATGTGTGTGGATTGCTACAGTTGTAAAACTTGACGTGTATGAAACCTGTAGTTACGTTTAGAGCCCTTGACGTAATTGAGAGCCATAGATGCAACATAGCTTTTGAGCAACCACAAAGATCATAGAATGTACCGCAGTAATCATTAGATTAAAGTTGGTAACTCAAACACATAGGAATCATCCCGGGGCATTGCTCTCTTGTTACCAAAAACTCGATCCATGTCTACCCGTTGATTCCACCATTATCTTGTTTTTCTTTGCCATCTTTTGTAATTCTTTAACCAACTCTATGGTTTACTAGACATTAGAAGAGTAATTAGTACTAGAAGTCCAGTATCTATGGTTCGACAACCCTACTCTTCAAAGGGTACCACTGCATCACTTGTAACGATCCGTGCACTTAGGTAGAGTACATCATGTTTTTGGCACCATTACCGGGGATTGTCTATTTTTAGGAACATTAGGATTCTAGTGATCTAGCTATTTATCCTTTTTTGTATATATTTCTTTTTATTTAGTTTTTGTTTTGTTACCTAATTTTTTTATTCATTATTCAAGGAAATGGACGACTGATTTTCATGATAACACCGCTTAAATTAGCAAAACTAATAGGTACCTTCCATGAGCAAGCTGCACAGTGGAGTCAGTTTATGAGTACAGAAATGGGATTTAATATGGAAGAACAAGTTCAGTATATGGATATTGGGTAGGTGATGTCAGTTCGATTGGATGACCCAATGACACGTTATGCATAGAGGATGACAGTGAGAAATCCTTGCATAAGGAAGAAATCCTCGGGGAAGAACAAATAGTTGACACATCAATTAAGAGCACTAATTTTCATTTGGAGCAAATCGTTCATGAAGTTCCAACTCAAGTTGTACTTGTTAAGGATTCTAAGTTGCCTGCACATTTCAAATACTCTTTCTTGGCAAAGGATTCTAAGTTGTATGCTATCATTTCCACTAACTCAGTGAAGACCAAAAGGAGAAGTTAGTGGCTATGCTCTGTAAGCACTAGGGAGCAATTGCTTTGAGTATTGCTGATATGAAAGGGATTAATCCATCTTTCTGCACTCAAAAACAAAAGGTGCAACCTCAGATGAGATTGAATCCCAACATGATGGAAGTCATAAAAAAGGAGGTCAATAAGCATCTGGATGCCAGAATAAAAAATCCAATTTTGGATTACCCATGGGTCAGTCCAACTCAGGTGGTACCTAAGAAAAGGGGAATGACCGTGGTATCAAATGAATACAATGAGTTGATCCTCATTTGTAAAGTGATAGGGTGTCATGTTTGTATCTACTTTAGGAAATTGAATGATGCTACTTGGAAAGATCATTTCCCCCTTCCTTTTATTGATCAAATGTTAGAACGACTAGCAGGAAACAACTATTATTTTTTTTTATGGGATATCTGGATACTTGCAGATTCTAGTGGCATTGGAAGATCAGTAAAAGGCCACTTTTACTTGCATACAGAAGAATGCCTTCTGGTCGATGTAATGGGGCCCACAACCTTTTAAAGGTGTATGATGTCCATTTTTTATGAATTCATTGAACACATTATGGAAGTATTCATGGATGACTTACTAGATTTTGGAGATTCATTCAAGGGGTGTTTTCACAATTTAAATTGAGTCCTATCAAGGTTGGAGGAAACAAATTAAGTTTTAAATTGGGAGAAATGTCATTTCATGGTAAGGGAACAAATCGTTCTGGGATTAAAATTTCTAGCTACCCAATCACCGGGGTACTTTATTACTTCGATAATTCTTGCACTTGCGGTACACATAAGTAAGTGGTGTTTCAAGTTTTTAGCACCGTTGCCGAGGAGTAGGCGTTTTGGAAGCATTTTGCACTTTGCTATTTTAGCTATTCATCACTTTTTCTATTTCACACTTTCTTATTCTTCGATCGTTCTGATTTGTTTTTTTTCTTTAATTGCAACTCCAGGTTATAATCTGAGACAACCCTTTGACATTGGTTAAAGGTGATCCAAAAATTGGAAGTAGAACTCATAGACGGGGAAATGAACCTATGTAAGAATAGTCAAATCAAGCTAAGATAAAAGGTGAAGTGTCTGATAACATGGCAGAACAACGTGAACAATGGAGGACACTTTCAGATTATGCAAGACCCGCAATTCTTGGCATGCAGTCCAGTATTATGCGGGCATCTATTACATCTCAGACTTTTGAGCTCAGGCTAGTCTTCATTTAGATGTTATAGTACTCGGTACAATTTTATGGTTTTGGCTGATGAATATTCGAACAACCACATTGAGAATTTCTTGGAAGTGTGTGGCGTTCTCAATATTAATCGAGTCTTGGATGATGCTATTGATAAGTGCTTGTGTGATAAGAATGCGAAGTGTTCTTTCCTTATGATAAGCATTACTTTTATCGGGTTTTAGTTCTAATATGTGTGCATTTGTGTTACTTTTATGCGTATAGGGTTGTGAAGCCGAATGCTAGAGAAAGAAGCCATTGTAGATTTTGAATGCATCATTTGGAGGAAATCTTGAGGAGGTTCAAACACGAAGACATAAGTCGGGTTCAATATGCTAGAATGTGTGCCAACCTCCTTGTATTCAAGCTAGCACAATGATTTGGAGGGGCACGAAGGCAGACACATTCTAAGTATTCTGGCTTGTGCATGTTTAAAAAGATCTCCACCAATGGGGTCGTTAATTAAAGAACAAAAGCGATCTACGACGTAAACGTGTGCACGTTTACGTTACCTCAATGAAAGCATGGTTTCGGGATTATTTCGGGCTAGATGTTGCAGGGAACTGTAGCAGGTACTGTTCACAGCCGCCCGAAGAAGGAGATTTCCAGAGAATCCACATGCCCGTGCGTTAATTTCACAGGCCTGTGTGGTGAATCCATAGGCGCGTGTGGATTCCCGATTCCAGCCCTATTTAAGGTCGATTTCAGCACCGATTTCAACATTCTTTTCTCCATCTTTTCCCCAACTTGGAGAGGGATGCGGCTAGGGTTCTGAGAGTTATTGGCTAGGGATTTAGAGAGGTTCTATAGTTCTGACATCACGCTCGATTTGGAAGATGGTTAGTGGGAGAGCTTTCGTCAGCACTGATCCAGCGAGGTGTATCCTCGGCCGGACAAAGGGACCCTTGGACGAGTAGAGACTTCTCCGCAAAATGGTCATCACGACACTCAAGGGGGTTTTCTATGGATTTCTTGCTTTTACATTTGATTTCATTGTCGATTGTAACTATCTCAATGGAGAGCTAAACCGTCTAGTAGGTACTTGGATTTGTGAACCCTAAGATGTATTCGTTTCATTAAACCTTTTTTATTATGCTTTCATTAATTTATGTTTTTATTGAGTTCCAATCTTGAATACTTGATTGTATGAATGCTCCCTTAGATTGACACTAGGGTTTAGAGTTCTTGTTGGTAACCCTTGTGACTGAGTGACACACCACGAGAGTTAGAAAAAGCTATATTGGAGAGGGTTGAGAGGGTGAGTCGAGAGGTAGCGGAGCATCCCCTTTCCCCTCCGGTGTGATTTATTCTACTTTCATTTCCTCGAGTTCGTTGCGGTCATAGTAAAGTGAATGGGCTAAGGGATGATCTTCCGTTGGGGCTTAGTTGTAGAGGCAACATAGTGAAGCGTTGAAGTGATTTTAGCACCTATGGCATAATTGTGGCTAGGGACCTTCCACCTAGACCAAAGGGTTAGGTCTACATATAGGAAGAGTATTTATCACTAGGAATCCCTAGGAACTCATTGCAATTCTATATGAGTGCGTGGTTGAGGGATTTTTTAATCTCTCCTCCGGGACATGTATAGAGTTAGGCATGGTTGACCTTAGATTTGGGACCATGTATTAAAGGATCTCCACTACTCAGTAATGCATTAGTTAGAAAGCATAATAAAGGGTCTTGTACTTGAAACGATTGTCCAAGGTGGAACAATATCCAGGTACCCCATTTATATCGATTACCTTACCTCCCCTTTACTTGTGGTCTCTTTCTTGTCTCTTTTACTTTTATTACATTACATTTTGTCACACAATAACTATTCATATTTCACTTAGTTGAGAAACAATTCAAGTATTTTTACTCCCTACTCCATGTGGATATGATACCCACTCACCTGGAATTTATTACTTTGACACCCGTGCACTTGCGGTCACACGCATATTAGGTCGTTGTCAAGTTTTTCGGCACCGTTGCCGGGGAGTAGGTATTTAGAGATACTTTGCACTTTATTTTTCTTAGCTATTCATTCATTCATTCTATTTCACATCTTTATTTTCTATCATCGTTCTGATTTGTTTTTTTTTTTTTAGTGCATCTCCAGGTTATAACTCGAGGGAACCCTTCGATATTGATTAAAGGAGATCCTGAACTTGAACGTATACTCAGAAGAAAGGAAAAAGAGCCAGTGGAAGAACCACCATCTAATTAAGTTGAAATAGAAGTTGAAGGGTCAGATAATGTGGTAGAAACAGAATGAGTAACAGAGGACACTTTCTGATTATGATAGACCCTCAATTTTGGGCACACAATCGAGTATTGTGTGACCACCGATTACAGCTCCGAATTTCGAGCTGAACCCAGCATTCATCTAGATGATTCAGTAATCAGTATAGTTTAATTATTTGGCCGATGAGGATCCAAACAACCATATAGAGAATGACAGGCTCGTCGTAAGTGGACAGAGTTGTCGAAGTAATAAAATCCTAGGTGAGTGGGATATCGTATCCATAGAGAATAGGGAGTAAAACTACTTATATTGTCTCTTAGCTAAGCGAAAGATGAATAGTGATTTGTGTGATAAAATGTGAGATAACAAAAGTAAGAGGACAAGAAAGAGAGCAAAAGTAAAAGAGTAGGTAAGGCAATCGATAAAAGTGGGGTACCCGGATAATGCTCCGCCTAGAGCAGTCATTTCAAGTGTAAGAACCCTCTATTATACTTCCTACCTAATGTGTTTATGAGTTATGGAGATCTTTTAATACATGATTCCAAAACTAAGGTTAACCATGCCTAACCCTCTACATGTCCCGGAGGAGAGATTGAACAATCTCTCAACCTCGCACTCGTAAGAAGGATTGTAATGAGCTCCAGGGATCCCAAGTGATAAATATTTTCCTAAATTATAGACCTAACCCTTTAGTCTAGATGAAAAGTCCCTAGCCACAGTTAAGCCCTAGATGCTAAGATTACTTCATGCTTTACTCCATTGCACTCGCAATTAGGCCCCAGCGAAAGGTCATCCGTTAGCCCATTCACTCTACTATGACCGCAAAGAACTCGAGGAACGGAGGTAGAATTAATCATATTAGAGGGGAAAGGGGACACTCTTGTACCTCTTGACTCACCCTCTCAACCCTCTCCAATCTAGCTTTGTCTAACTCTCGTTGTGTGTCACTCACACACAAGGGTTACCAACAAGAACTCTGAATCCTAGTGTCACTCTAAGGGAAAATTCATACAATCATGCATTCAAGATTTGAACTCAATAAAAACATCAATTATTGAAATCATAATAAAGAGCTTCAAAGAAACGAATACATCCTAGGGTTCACACATCCAAGTACCCACTAGGCGATTTAGCTCTCCATGGAGCACAATACAAGCGATAATGAAATCAAATGTAAAAAGCAAACAATCCATAAGAAAACCCTCTCGATAGTCAAGATGATGGTCTTGTGGGGAGTCCTCTAGTCGTCGTCCAAGGATCCCTTTGTCCGGTATAGGATACACCTCGCCGGATCGATGCCGACAGAAGCTCCCCTACCAATCTTCTTCCAAACGAATGGCAATGTCGGAGCCATAGAACCTCCCAAATCCTTAGCCAATACCTCTCAAAACCCTAGCCGAAGCCCTCTCTCAAGATGGGGAAAAGATGGAGAAAAGAATCCTGAAATCGTGGCTGAAATCGGCTTTAAATAGGCTGGAATCGGGAATTCACACGACACTGTGATGCCCTTGTGGATTTTCAATACGGGCATGTGGAAATTCAACTCGCCCGTGTGAACTCTCTGTTTACCTCTTTTTCGGCCGGCTGTGAACAGTACCTGTTACAATGATTTGCTAAAGTAACCTACTACAGTACCGGCTCAAAACACTCCCGAATCCATGTTTTTTTCATCGAGGTAATGTAAACGGGCACACGTTTACGTCGTGGATCGCTTTGCTTCTTCAGAAGCGGTATGTTGGTGGAGATCTTGTTATACATGTGGTGCAATTCCTGTGATAAATACATGTGATAAATGACGAACAAACGATTAAAGAAGCTCAGAAGCGGTATGTTGCAAAATTCCACATGGGCCTGTGGAAATTACCCATGCTGGTGTGGATCTGCATAGCATAACAACCTCACAGGTGCATGTTAATTTTCCACAAATACATCATTAAAACCGAGATGAATGCTTTCTAGACATGCGCAAACCCAGATACGGTGAAAATTCGTGCAACTCAAAACTTGTAAAACACTAAAAAGAAGAGTTGGCGAAGAAAAGAGGATAAAAAGGTTTACCGATGAAATGGATGTGAACACTATGAAAATCGGTGCGGAATGTGAAGAAAAATCCTCCAAAATGACGATGAGGTACAGGAAAATTGATCATGAGCGGTTTTCGGCTGATTTGAGGAGAAGAAGAAGAGAATCCACAAAGATTTTTAAAGAAGAACTCGCGTCTCTTGGAATTCTACGCACCCACACGGGCATGTGGAAATTAACAATGCCCGTGCTCCTCCACAGGGGAGAGCCGCAAGTGCAGATGCACACCCCTCTGCGCTCTCGGGAAAACACTTCATTCTCTCTAAAAACCTCTCACACAGGCATGTGGAAATTACCCACGCCCGTGCGCCTGACACATAGGGGCAGCCGCACGCCCCTGTGCACTCTCTGTCCATCCGAGAAGAACCACTAAGTGTCTCGCACGCCTGTGCGGAAATTCCGCACGTGTGTGGACGTTCACAGGTCCAACTCACAGGGACGAACACACGCTCCCTATGTCTTCTTAGGATGGAGAGGACTCGTCTACAGAGCTTCGGTCGAGCGTGCAGAAATTACCTACACCCGTGCGCCAGACCCACAGGGGCAGCTGCACGCCCTTGTGGCTTCTTTGCCAGCTCCGAGAAGAACTCTAGGTATTCCACACACCCGTGCGGAAATTTCACATGGGTGTGGCATTCAGAAGTCCAAACCACAAGGGCATCCGCACACCCCTATGTCTTCTCGTGATGGAGAAGAACTCTTTTACAGAGATCCGCATGGGCATGTGGAAATTACCCACGCCCGTGCATCTTTCATAGGGTCGCCCACAGGGGCTAGTCCATGCCCCTGTGTGCTCTCGGGAAAATATGCCAAGTCTCTACAGAACGAGCGTGTGTCTTCTCTGGATGAGCTCGAAATACAAACCCACGAGCGTGTGTCTTCTCTGAATGACTTAGAAAACTTTGCAGGCTCTGCAGAAAATTCCTAAACATGTTTACACATTCAGAGCCTGCCCTATTATGCATAATATACCAGTGAAAACACGAGAAAACAGCTCATAAGACCGCAAACCTTGCCAACACACATTTAAGCACACGATGAAATCAAAATCCACAAAAATATGCATAGCATAAACATCTAAGAATCAAGTCAGCAACACTCAACACTTATTCATGTAAAGACTAAATCAACAACTAAGAAAAATGGTAAACACTTGGGTTACCTAGCAAGAAGCACTTGTTTTACGTCACTAAGCTTGACGTACCTTATCTTACCTCATGGGGGTTTATAGATGAAGGTTGCCCTCTTACCTATGGCTTGAAAGCTTGATGAGCAAAGTCTCTTGAAGGTAGAGGGAGAATTTTCAAGCTTGGGACCACCTAGCAATGGTTTCATCCAACTTTTTCAGTTCACGCACATCTACAACAGACTTGGAGCCTTTTCGGTGGTATCTCTTCACCCTTTTCATCTTCCGAAGCACCTTCTTTAAGATCCCCGAGCTAGATGGGACCTCTTCTGTCGAGCCCGACATTAGGATCCCCGGGGTAGATGGTACTTCTTCCGTCAAGGTAAGCATCATTACTTCTTCATTATCCTACTCTTGGTCGAACAAACCCTCGTACAGATCCGGATTGAATATTTTCTGCTTGTACTCATCAACATTCTCATCAGTAGTGTC
>NW_024086803.1:0-38512 GCF_009730915.1 Dioscorea cayenensis subsp. rotundata
ATTTATATAAAGTTCGACTAAATAAAAGTTTGAGACATTTTGAAGTATGTAGATATTGGTTTTTTTTTTAAAAAAGTTAATACATCTTAAAAATAATAGTAGGATCCGTTTGGATCACGGAATGGTAATAGTAATTAGAATAGTAATGATAATAGTAATAGGAATAAAAGAAGTTGTTTGATTTGAAAAAATAAATATTATGAATGAAAAAAATGAGATAGAGAATTATATGTAAATTACTTTAATGCCCTTAATATAAATAATGATATCTTATATATAAAATAACTACATATAAATAAATATTTATATCATATAATTCTTATAATTAATTATTTAGAATTAATAATTTTTTTTATCATTATCCACTTTAATTATTAGAATTAATTAGATTACATAATTATTATTGTTCAATTTATTTGATATGAATAGTTAAAATTAATATTTCATTTTAACCAAGTTTATTTTCACAACTATTGCCCATATGACATTATTAATATAATTAAATATTTTATATGTAATAGATAGGACGATAAAGCAATAAGGGCAAAAATGAAAATCTCCACCTCAATCCAAGCATTACCCCCAATTTACAAAGTAATGCTAAGAGCTTTTTCAAGACTATCACATGCCTTATTCTTTGGAATTCTGACCATAGTTGGAGATACCCAAACATGGGCTTGGATGAGTGGGGGTAATGTTTTTCGTACCTAGGGCTCCATTTCCCCCATCTAAATAGACTGTTAGAGTTCTAGTAGATTTGAAGAAAATTTAGTTTTCTTTATACAATATAAAATTTTTATTAACCTATTACACATGAAGCATGATAGTAAATTTTTAATTATTTATGTTAATAGAGTCTACGGTCCATAGACCCTAACCTAACGTAGTCTAAATATATATAGTTGTTACACAAATTGCATGACATTGACACCATATCGCAGCAATTTTTTTTACTAACGCTTTCTCATAAGAATTTGAAACTATTTTATATTAATCAATTTTTAAAAATATTTATGAAAATAAGTAGTTAATTTAATAATTTTAAACATCTTTCTATTAAGCGGTTTGTGTTTTAACTTTTGCGGTAGTTTTACATGATTTTTTTTTTCTGAAAAAACACAACAAGGTCGTTTCTTTTATACAGTAAATAATTTGAAAAAAATATAAATTTTTGTTCGAATTTTTTTCAAAAGTATTTATGAAGCTAAATGAATGAAAGAGAGACGAGAAGAGTGAGTCGAGAGAAAATGTTTACAGAAAGTAGGGCTGTTCAAAAAAACCGGTTAAACCGTAAACCGGACCGGACCGGTTTTTTTTGAACCGCCGGTCCGGTTCCAACCGGTTTCATTATTAACCGGTCCGGTCCGGTTTTGAAAACCGTTCTGCACGGTCCGATCCCGGCTCGGCTTTTTGGAACTGCTGGTCTAAACCGGACCAGGGCCGGTTTTGCCTGCTTTAGTTATTTTTACCTTAAACTCTCTCTCTATATATATATATATATAAATTTTCTATTGCTAATGAAGCTGATTGTTTGTTTTTAACTCTATATATTAAATGGCCACTCTATTAATTTAATTTTAATTCATAAAAACCGGATCGAACCAGATTGGACCCTAATTGGTCCAAAATGGTTCAAACTGACCGGACCGGTCCAAAAACGGTTTGGACCGGTCCGGTTTTTCTCGTTATTTGGTCCGGTCCGGTTCCAATAATAAAGAAACCGTTTAACCGGTCCGGTCCGGTTTTGGACCGTGCACAGCCCTAACAGAAAGCATATGTTTATTGCAAACTCAAGCCAAGGATGATTACAAGGAAGTGTACTCCCTCCCTTTATTAACAGAATAATTAATAGATTGTATCATAGGTATAAAATCTCAAAAATATACATTACCATTAATATAATGCATTAATTTTTCTATTAATAATATCTCATTTTCAAAGGCATCTTTTGCTATGGATTTTTGAAACACTTCTTTTTTGTATTCTTTTTGGACTATTTCGGATGCAATATAACTCTTACCGGATCCAGTATCTATTATTCCACTAATATGTAATTTAAATCTATCAGCAAATACTATCAAGAAATCAATACTCAATAAATTATTATCTCTATACTCAATTAAAAAAAAAAATGATATGCACATTATTATTATTATTAAAAAGTTTTTTACGCTTAAAACTAGTCCATGAAAAACTAATATGCCCTACAAAGCCAATTTTAGTTATTGTTTAATAATAAAATAATTTTATTTCATTGTATACATAATTATGGGTATTGTATAATTCATGTTTGATGATATATTACTATGGGCTTGCATTGTATAGATTTCAAGTTAATGATGGAGATCATTAAAGAAAAACATGATTATCTATGTTCCTTGCAACCCAAAATTGTTCACAACCTATGAGATAAAATATGATTTTGTATTCATTATTGGTTGTCATATGTTGTACTATTATATGTGATAGAGTGGTATGTCTCAGCCACTAGAGTGGAGACTCTTAGTAACATTGTGGATATTTGTAGTTGACAAATATTGATCTGGACCATATAGAACTCTTAGACCAAACACTATCATAGAACAAAAGAGTTATTCTGTTACAGAAAGTCCTTATTACCTGAGGATGTTATTAAATTTTATGTATAAATTATATTACTTTTATAGTGTCAACCGGTAATGCTAATTACAGGCTATATACGGACACATGGGTTATATAATAAATATATGAAGGTTTGTAGTCATCTAAGATGGGATCTATCACTCCTATTGTAGAAGAGAATATTCTAGATTTTGTTTCTTATGTGTTGGATAAAAATCCGTCTGGTTAATTTTTTGAAAGTATTTTATTATATATATATAATATATATTATTATACATTTTTCTTAAATTGTTTTATGTCCAATAATGTAAAGAAACACACATATAAGTGGAGATCGACAGTGCCACTGGTGGTCTAATTATCCCATTTATATGGAATATTTATTGATAGAAGGACTAACATGTAAAATATTATACTGGGGTCTCACATATGAATATCTTTAATCTTTGGATTAAATTGCAATTTATTGATGAACATGATTGTGATTATAAAATTAGTATGGACTAATTTGATAAAAATGTAGTAATCCTAAACGGGTCCACGCTATATGTTCTAACCTTATCTGAATATATATACTCCCTATAAATATGTGATATGAGATTAGGGTTTCTCAATTTAATTAATTTGTGATTGCCATCAAAAGACGGCTATGGTAAAAACCCTAATATTCGCTTGGAGCAAAAGAAGCTATCACTTCTTACGGATCAAGGTTGAAAAGTTTGAGAACATTGCGTGTGTGCGTTGGAGGATTTTGCGCTTGTGAAATCTCTGTGAGGTAACCCTGATCTTTCATATATATATTCATGTGTTCGTGTGATCGATCCTTGATAATTAATCAATTGTTGATTAAATATCAATTAATTGTAATTGATAGTCCTAATTTGATTAAAACGATTTTTCCTAACCCTAATTTGATTATATCTACTATTTTCTAATAGTGGTACTAGAGCAGGTTCCATGAATACATGAATTATGTCTTATTTATAATTTAATACATAATATTGTTTATGTAAAAAATTGTATGTCCTGATTCAAATCGAATAAAAATTTAAAAAAAAAAATTACACACAGTCAAATCATAATCGAATTGGGACAACAAATGGTTAAAATAAATAAATTTCATTATATTTGGATATATTCAAGATAAGTGCAGAAGACATTTTTGAGATAATTTAAAATGTTCAAATCACAAGATCAGCCGAGAGCACAGATCTCGAGTTGATCTAAAATATTCAAATCACAAGATCAGCTGAGAGCACAGATCTCGAGGTGATCTAAAATATTCAAATCATAAGATCAGCCGAGAGCACATATCTCAAGGCGATCTAAAATATTTAAATCACAAGATCAGTCGAGAGCACAGATCTCGAGGTGATATAAAATATTCAAATCACAAGATCAACCGAGAGCACAGATCTCGAGGCGATCTAAAATATTTAAATCACAAGATCAGCTGAGAGCACAGATCTCGAGGTGATCTAAAATGTTCAAATCATAAGATTAGCCTAGAGCACAGATCTTGAGGCGATCTAAAATATTCAAATCATAAGATCAGCTGAGAGCACAGATCTCGAGGCTATCTAAAATATCCAAATCATAAGTTCAGCCTAGAGCACAGATCTCGAGGCGATCTAAAATATTCAAATCATAAGATCAGCCTAGAGCACGATCTCAAGGCGATCTAAAATATTCAAATCATAATATCAGCCTAGAGCACGGATCTCGAGGCGATCTAAAAATATTCAATTCATAAGATCGACCTAGAGCACGGATCTCAAGGCGATCTAAAATATTCAAATCATAAGATCAGTCTAGAGCACAGATCTCAAGGCGATCTAAAATATTCAAATCATAAGATTATCCGAGAGCACAGATCTCGAGACGATCTGAAACATTTAAATCGCAAAATTACCATTGAGAACGTATCTCAAGGCAAAAATACCAAATTACAAAAGTGCCTTTGAGAACATATCTCGAGGCATAAATGCAAAATTTACAAGATTGCCCCTGAGGACATATCTCGAGGCAAAGTGCTAATTACAAAATTGGCCCTGAGAATTTATCTCGAAGGCATAAAGACAAATTACAAGATTGCCCCTGAGAACACATATCTCGAGGCAATCTTAAATCTTAGGATAGCTCAAACACATATTCCGAGGCAATCATAAATTTCATGTAGCCTGAGAGCGGATCTTGAGGCGATTTGAGAAAGTACAAATCTTGAAGCGCTTGAACACACATCCCAAGGCAAATTGAGTTAAGTGATTAATAATAAAAAAATAAAATTAAATAAAATTAAAAAAATAATAATAAATAAAATAAATCAATATATAATTAAATAATAATAATAATAAATTCGAATAATAAATAAATTAAAAAAAAATTAAAATTTGAAATTTGAAATTATTTAAAAAAAGTAATAAATAAATATATAATAAATAAAATAAATAAATAAATAAAAATTAAATAAAAAAATTTAATTAGAAAAAAATCACAATCAGAAGTTGGGATTAAGTAAATTTAAAAAAATATATATATATAAATATAGATAAAAATAATAATAATAAAATAATAAAAATAGTAAAAGAAATAAAAAATAAATAATGAATAAATAAAATAAATAAAATATAAATAAAAAAATATATAAATAAATAAATAAGTAAATAAAATAATAAAATAATAAAATAAATTTTCAATTAATAAAAAAATAATAATAAAAAAAATAATAAGACTTTAAATTAAAAATAATAATAAAAAAAAAATCAATCAAAAAAATCAAAATAAAAAAGAAAAAAAATCAAATCAATCAATCAAAAATTTGAAATAAAAAAAATTAAATTTAAAAAAAATATAATAATAAGGAGATTTAGATTTGGTTGATTTGACGGAGGGTTGGTTCGGAAGATAAGATCCCATATTAAAATTTTTAAATTCTTGTTTGGGTTTTGGTTGAAAAAGATAAGCCATGTTGTTCTTTTAAAAGGAAAAAAAGCCAGAGAAAAAAAAAGGGGGAGAGGATTCGGAGAAAGAAGAAAAGAGGAAAAAGAAGACGAGGAAGACGGTGCGATATCTCCCCCGATTCGTGTTCATATGTATACGCATATAAAAATAAATAAATAATTCCGTGGCTGGTTGTCGCTACGTTGTCTGCCGTGTCGCCGTTGCCCTTATTCATCGTCGCGGCATGCTTGGTGGCTGAGATAATGCCGCCAAGCATGCCGATGCCGTCGTTGCCGCCGTTCATTGTCGGGGCATGCTTGGATGGCTGAGATAATGCCGCCAAGCATGCTGAGTTCGTCGTTGACGTCGCCGCCGATGCTCACCATCATCGTCGCCATGCACGCCCGGTCTTGGTTCTCAAGGATTTTTTTTAAGCGTGAATCAGGGAGCAGCGAGCAAGGTGCAGCATGTCAACATCCAAGCTTCAAAGGCTGTGGCTTTTGAGGCCATCCCCAGAACCTTGGCCCAGAACTGTGGAGTCAATGTGATCAGGACCATGATAGCTCTTCAAGGAAAGCATGCAAATGGGAAAAACGCATGGGTTGGCATTGATGGGAACACTGGTGCTATCGCCGACATGAAAGAATAGAAGATATGTGATTCATACAGCGTGAAAGCACAAACATTCAAGACTGCCATCGAGGCTGCTTGCATGCTTCTGAGGATCGACGATATTGTTAGTGGCATAAAGAAGAAGCAGGCTCCTGGAGCCGGTCCAACTTCATCTAAACCCAAGATAAAGGAAGAAGGTGATGCCGACAATGAGCAGATGATCCCAGAGTAGAAAAAAAAGAAATATGGCGCAACTAATATTGTGGTTTGCATTGCACTCCTTCATACCAAAGGATCTTCGAGAAACATGGTTGAAAATTTTTTGTTTATTTGTTAGGGTTTTCTCATGAGGTTGCTTCATGTGTCTGTCTACCCTTGACCAGTGGAGGCCTTCATTGTCACAGCTAATATTATTAATTTTCATCTCACTTAATCTATGAGATATTCATGTTTGTGAGATTTTAAAAAAATAAATAAAATGATGATCTAGAAGCATGCCATAATAAATAAATAAATAAATAAAAGGATGCATACATGCGCCAAAAAATAAAAAAATAAAAAAAAATAAAATAAAATAAAAAGGCGTGAATAAAAAAAAGAAAAGAAAAAGGCGTGAATAAAAAAAATAATAATAATAAAAGAATGAGAAAGCAGACACACATGCATGAAATAAAAAAATAGATATGAAAAAAAAATAGATAAGAAAATGGAGGGCATGCTATATATATAATAATTATAAAATAATAAAAATGAGCCACCGTTAAACAAATGAATGGATGCCAGTTCACGTGCATAAAAATAAGAAAATAAAAAAAAATAAAAAAAAATAAATAACATGCACGCAGACATGCAATGAAAATATATATATATATGTAAAAGAACAAAAGCATTCATCATTTTGTTTAAGAAAAAAAAATTAGAAAAAAAGCGGGCCCACCATCAACATGAATATGGGTTTCATGGCTTGAAAAGGAAATAAATAAATAAATGATAAAGATAAATAAAAAAATCATGTGACTCATGCATGCACATGTAACTCAGAATGTGATGTTGTTAGAAAAACATGTAATAATATGAGCATAGTAAAAAAAAAAATTGCACATAAAGCTCTAAAAAAATTGCATGCATGCCCATACATTTAGAAGCCAGGATCACTATGCATGATATAAGATAAAAAATTTTATTATGCATATATGCATGAGATAAAAAAATTGAAACGTGCATACATATGAAATGAGGGGCATGCATACAAAAAAACACATGCATGTTATATGCTCATGGCCCCTCTAAAAAATAATAAATAAATAAATATAACCCACTATGATAAGTGTGGATTAAAATAAATAAATTAAAATATATATCTAGAAATGATATGCAAGCAAATGAATGGCAGAGAAATATCGACTCGCTAATTTCAAAAGCAATGATAAGAGTGCTCATCTCAATGTCATGTAGCTAAATTTGTCTCAAAGCGTGAATGAGACATATTACAAAAAAAGAGGGTGACAACAAGACATGCAATATAGTAACAAGACACAATCAGCAGTGACTTGTTTATTTTAAAATGGCAACAAAAAAAATTGCAAAATGGCAATGCGGCAGGCAACGCAGTGACAAGGCACAGGCAGCGGCGATGATAAAATATATCTATATAAGTGATGTAATAAATATGTTTATATAATAAAATAACATGATTTAAAATTCGCAAATCTTCTTGCTCTTACTTGTACCTTTTGCCCTTAATCGGAGGTTCCTAAGATTTCTAATCTAGGGTAATTAATAGTAGAGGCTTGCCTCTATTAGGAATGAAAGAACCCACACAAAATAAATATGATATTTGTGCTTCGATATATCGTCTGATGTCTTTTCATGATGTCGGATGCGTATTTTCGATCCCACAAATATATATATATTATGTTATATTATATCTATTTAATAGATATATCTTGATTTGACATGTTGATTATTTAGATTATACAAACGTTTCTATCCATGCATGCATATTATATTAGCACCATCCATGCATGTATATTATATTATGCTAACTAATATGCATAAAGTTTTATGATCCATCAATGCATGAATATTATATTGTGATAATATGCATGCACTACTAGTTTGATTGATTATGTATTATGATTAACATCACATCCGATAATTAGTGGGATTTAATTGATAATTTGTATATTATTATATAATTTTTTTGATGTATTTAATATCAAGTGTGGGAGATAGAAATTATTTTATGAAAATATTTTCTAGAGCCCTTCCATTGTTAATAAATAATTATAATAATATTTTGAGATTAATCGAAGCCAAAAGGATAAGATTTTTCTTGAATTATTTTTTATTTTATTTATTTCATGGAGATGATAGGCATGTCATGGCTAGTGGGAGTATATCCTAAAAGGTTTGTTCTTACAGTTCACATGATATATCTAGACAATGGGTATACACTTGACCAATAAGACATAACGACCTGAAACAGATGGCTGATGTGTTATATTGTAGGCCAAATAATAATAAGTATCTTATAATTGTTATGAAATAGATATGTAGTATCTGCTTCACCTTAATTCTTAAATTATTCCCAAAGGAGTGTTTTTGTAATTGAGTGAAGTTCTTGTTTCTCACTAAAAGAACATATGTGATATATGTCAAAGTAGTAAATTATTTTTGTGAGATTTACCATTTTATTAAATGCCCAATTTAATCGTAGATGCATGTGATGTTTGTTGTGGAATTTGTCTTGATTGTTGGTTATTGTATTATTTGTAGACAACATGAACAACTATAGCCCACTTGTGAGACTTTTAGATGAGAATCGTCTCAAAGGTCCAAATTACAGTGACTGGAAAAAAATCTGAATATTGTACTTACTGCTGAAAAGTTGATACATGTTTTAGATGAGAACCCACCTGAAATGCCTGCATCTGATCCAGAAAAAGTTGTCATTGATGCTTACCTTATGGAATGAGCATGATTCTTTGACTAAATGTTACATGCTAGCGTCTCTTGAAAGTGGTCTTCAAAAGCAGCATGAGAAAATGACAATTTCAAAGGAAATAATGGAAAGCCTAAAAGCTATGTTTGGACAGCAGAATCGTTCTCAAGACAAGGTGCCATGAAAAGGCTTATGTCCACTAAGATGGTTGAAGGGAAACCAGTTCATGACTATGTCACGAAAATGATAGGTTTTATAAATGAATTGGAATCTCTTGGATCTGAAATGGATAATGAGACAAAGATAGATGTGATCTTATCATCACTACCAGAGTCTTTCAATCAGTTTGTTTTGAACTTCAATATGAATAATTTGGTAGTGACTCTTCCTGAGCTTCGCAATATGTTGCAAAGTGCTGAAGATTTGATCAAAAAGGAAAAGCCTATTGTCATGGCAACTGAAGAAAGGAAACCTTTGAAATCTAGGCCTACAATTATTAAGAAACTAATTTTTGTGAACAAGAAAGGCCCAAAGCAAGTCCAAGAGGGTAATTCAAAAAGGGTGAAGAACAACCAATCAGAGGATGTTTGTCATCATTGTAAAAAGAAAGGTCATTGGAAAAGAAATTGTTTTTAGTACCTAGCTTCACTCAATGACAAATTTTCGGAAGGTATGTCTAATATACTTATCATTGAAACCAATATGTTGGTAGGTTCTGCTAATTCCTGGTGTATTGACTCTGGGGCAACCTCTCATGTTTGTAATACATTGCAGGGGTTTCAAGAAAGCAGAAGATTGAATGAAGGGGAAGTGACACTATTGATGTTAACAGAGGTAAAGGTTGATGCCGTTTCCATAAGAACATTTAATTTAGTTTTAGAAGGAGGAGTTGTTTTATTTTTGAAAGATTGTCTTTATGTGCCTCAAATTAGAAGAAATTTAGTTTCTGTTTCTAAGTTAGATGAACTTGGATATTCTTATTTATTTCGTAATAAAGTTACTATTAAATTGAATAATAAATTTGTGACTTCTGGGTTTAAACAAGATGGTTTTTATTATCTTACTTCTTCTTGTGATACTATTGTATGTGTTGAAAATAATGTGAATGATAATGTGGTCTCAACAAAAAGAAAAAAAAGATAATATTGTTCCTACTTATTTGTGGCACCTAAGATTAGGTCATATTAATGCAGATAGGATTAATAGATTGGTGAAGGATGGTCCATTAGATTTTCTAAAAGTAGAACCATATCCAACCTGTGATTCTTGTTTGCATGGAAAGATGACCAAATTGCCTTTTACTGGAAAAGGTGTAAGGGTTTATAATGTCCTAGACTTGATACATTCAGATGTATGTGGCCCCTTAAATCATGTAGCTAGAGGAGGATTTGCTTATTTTATCACATTTACTGATGATTACTATAGATATGGATACATCTATTTAATGAAACATAAATCTGAATGTTTTGAAAGGTTTAAAGAATTTAAAAAATAAAGTAGAAAAATAAAAAGGTAGAAGTATTAAATGCCTTCGTTCAGATATAGGTGGTGAATACCTCTCTGATGAATTCAGGAACTACTTAAGAGGTAATGGTATTTTATCTCAACTTTCCCCTCCAAGAACAGCACAACATAATGGTGTCTCAGAAAGAAGAAATCGTACTTTATTGGATATGGTACGATCTATGATAAGTATGACAGATTTGCCTTTATCTTTTTGGGGTTATGCATTAGAAAACTAAGTGTAAGACACTTGAGGATATGGGGATGTCCTGCACATGTTAAGAGACAAATTGTTGATAAGTTGGAATCTAGAACAGATAGATGCCTATTTGTAGGCTAACCAAAAGAAACTTTTGGATATTATTTTTATAATCCTACATAACAAAAGGTGTTTGTGAGTAGGAATGCAATTTTCCTCGAAGATGATTTTGCAACTAGTTGTAATAAGACCAATAAGATTGCTTTAGAGGAATATGTTGGGTCTAATGAAAATTATTCACAAGATGAATACATCCCTAATGTTATTGATAAGCCAAGTGTTCCAATAAGAAAAAGTTGTAGGATAATTCGTCCTCCAGAAAAATTGACTCTTTTGAATGAAACTTATGCTATGATCTCAGAAGAGTGCGAAGATGATCCTTACAACTATAATGGGGCAATGTTTGACATTGACAAAGATAAATGGATAGATGCCATGAGATTAGAAATGGATTCTATATATACTAGTCAAGTCTGGAGTCTTGTAGACCGCCCTACTGGGGTAAAAACAATTGGTTGTAAATGGGTCTATAAGAGGAAAAGAGGACTAGATGGAAAGATAGAGACCTATAAATCAAGACTGGTTGCAAAAGGCTATAATCAAAAGGAAGGAATTGATTATGAGGATACTTTCTCCCTAGTAGTGATGCTTAAATCCATTAGAATCTTATTGGCTATAACTGCATACTATAATTACGAAATCTGGCAGATGGATGTAAAGACAGCATTCTTGAATGGATTTCTTGAAGAAGAAATTTACATGGATCAACCTAATGGATTTGTATCCAAAGGGGAGGAACATAAAGTATGCAAGCTTAATAAGTCTATATATGGACTTAAACAAGCCTCTAGAAGTTGGAATATCCAATTTGATGAAACAATCAAATTGTTTGGTTTTACTCAAAATCCGGATGAAGCTTGTGTTTATAAGAAAACACAAGGGAACGCTATTACTTTTCTTGTTCTTTATGTTGATGATATACTTCTCATTAGGAATGACATAGGAATGTTATCTTCAACAAAATTATGGTTGTCGAACCAATTCTCTATGAAAGACTTGGGCGAGGCTTCATATATTTTAGGCATTAAACTATATAGAGATAGAGGTAATAGACTTTTGGGATTGTCTCAGTCTAACTACATTGAAAAGATTGTGGTCAAGTTTAACATGCAAGATTCCAAAAAGGGGTTAATATCTTTTAGACATGGAATTATTCTTTCTAAGAAAATGTCACCTCAAACTGATGAGGAGTTAGAGAGAATGAAACATTGCCCGTATGCATCTGTAGTTGGGAGTTTGATGTACGCAATGTTATGTACAAGGCTAGATATTACTCAAGCAGTTAGTGTTGTGAGTATATATTAATCTAATCCTGAAAATGGCATTGGACTGCAGTTAAGCATACTCTTAATATCTTAATAGGACTAAACATTATTATTTGATATATGGTGCGGGTCCATTAAAGGTTGATGGTTACACTGATTCAGATTTCCAATTGGATCCTGATGATAGAAAGTCTACATCTGGATTTGTATTTACTTTAAACAATGGGGTTTTTAGTTGGAGAAGTTGTAAACAGAGTACTGTAGCCGATTCCACAACTGAAGTAGAGTATGTTGCAGCCTGTGAAGCAGCAAAAGAAGCAGTATGGATCAAGAAGTTTATCCCAGAGTTGGGCGTTGTTCCTACTATAGAGTCTCCTATCACTTTGTATTGTGATAATGATGGATCAATTGCACAAGCTAAGGAACCAAGGGCTCATCAAAGAACAAAGCATATAGAAAGAACGTTTCATTTAGTAAGAGAGATTGCTAAACGAGGAGATATAGAGATAACGAAAGTCGCTTCCTCAGAGAACGTAGCAGATCCATTAACTAAACCTTTAAGTCAAAATGTGTTTGAGAAACATTTAGATAGGATGGGTTTGAGATTTGTGCCTGATAGGCTTTGAGTGTAAGTGGGAGACTGAAAAACTAGTATGCCCTACAAAGCCAATTTTAGTTATTGTTTAATAATAAAATAGTTTTATTTCATTGCATGCATAATTATGGGTATTGTATTATTCATGTTTGATGATATATGACTATGGGCTTGCATTGTATATATTTCAAGTTAATGGTAGAGATCATTAAAGTGAGAGATGATTATCTATGTTCCTCGCAACCCAAAATAGTTCACAACCTATGAGATAAAATATGATTTTGTATTCATTATTGGCTGTCACATGTTGCACTACTATATGTGATAAAGTGGTATGTCTCAGCCATTAGAGTGGAGACTCTTAGTAACATTGTGGATATTTGTAGTTGACAAATATTGATCTGAACCATACAGAACTCTTAGACCAAATACTATCATAGAACAAAAGAGTTATTCAGTTACAGAAAGTCCTTATTACCTGAGGATGATATTAAATCTTATGTATAAATTATATTACTTTGATAGTGTCCCCAGTAATGCTAATTACAGGCTATATACGGACACATTGGGTTATATAATAAATATATGAAGGTTTGTAGTCATCTAAGATGGGATCTATCACTCCTATTGTAGGAGAGAATATTCTAGATTGTGTTTCTTATGTGTTGGATAAAAATCCGGCTGGTTAATTTTTTGAAAGTATTTTATTATATATATAAAATATATATTATACATTTTTCTTAAATTGTTTTATGTCCAATAATGTAAAGAAACACACATATAAGTGGAGATCGATAGTGACACTGATGGTCTAATTATCCCACTTATATGGAATATTTATTGATAAAAGGACTAATATGTAAAATATTATATTGGGGTCTCACATATGAATATCTTTAATCTTTAGATTAAATTGCAATTTATTGATGAACATGATTGTGATTATAAAATTAATATGGACTAATTTGATAAAAATGTAGTGATCCCAAACGGGTCCACACTTCATGTTCTAACCTTATCCGAATATATATACTCCCTATAAATATGTGATATGAGATTAGGGTTTCTCAATTTAATTAATTTGTGATTGCCATCAAAAGACGGCTGCGGTAAAAACCCTATTATTCGCTTGGAGCAAAAAAAGCCATCACTTCTTATGGATCAAGGGTAAAAAGTTTGAGAACATTGCGTGTGTGCATTGGAGGATTTTGCGCTTGTGAAATCTCTATGAGGTAACCATGATCTTTCACATATATTCATGTGTTCGTGTGATCGATCCTTGATAATTAATCAATTATTGATTAAATATCAATTAATTATAATTGATAGTCCTAATTTGATTAGAACGATTTTTCGTAACCCTAATTTGATTAAATCGACTATTTTCGAACAGTCCAATCTATGAAAAATGACACAAAACACTACCCAACCTTTTCGGTTTGCATCTAACTGGACCTCAGTAAAATTTTCCAAGTTTTTATAATAAAAATAAAAAAGAAAGCATAAATTCAGGAAAGTGCTATTTGATTGCCTCCAGAGAAGTCCTTCACCTGCAAATCCATACAAAACTCAAGAATTCCAAGTTTCCTAGTCAACAGTATCAGGCACATGTTCAACAATAATCCAGACATGCATTCATGGAAACTTCACTCACCAAAAGTTTGACCATCATGTTGTACAACTTCATGGAAACTTCATCAACCAAAAAGAAGCATGAAAGTAATGCATTGGAAAAGCACTTGGTTCGCACCGAATAATCGATCGATTGTTCTTGGTTACAGTTAGCAGATCGATCCCGTTTCGCATTCCACTGATTGTTCTTGATTTGAAAATGTACATGTTAGAGGAAGAAAGAGTGATTGAATGCCCGACCACCTAGCATTTGGTTGAAGCAGGATACAAAAACCACATCTATGTGTGCGCAGACTGTGTTACTGAATTCGTATGGTTGTGCTCGCCCTCGTATGTGACAATGAGCATTGATGGATCTTCCAAGCATCTTTCGACATGCTTCCTCGCAGGGCAGCCTCGCACACTGCTACATTTATAGTATCCCCTGCATAAAATTAGAACTCGTATTCCATTAGCTTCAATTTAAACAACATCGAACTATACAAGATGTATCTCAAATGTACTCAGAAACAACAACCACAACAAATTCCCGACACATTTGTTACATACAAAGACTTTCACTCATGCTAATCACTGGAATGCGCAAGACAAGTAATGATTGATTTTTCGGTAATGAGATGAAGCAATGAATAAGAGCAACATTTACAATTATCAACACTCAAGCACAGCTTGCATAAACAATTAGCGCGAACCGATTAGATATTATATCTAAAAGCAATGTCAACTGAATAAATCATATACCTAGGATGCGGAGAACCCTTGATCGGCTTTTGGCCGTACTTCCTCCATGAGAAATCATCGGGTGGGATATCGGCAAGCTTGTTACTAATAGCAGGAACTTTAATTGATCTTTTTACTCTATGCTTCCTACATTTTCATCATCAAAGGCATTAACATCAATTCAATAAAACACAATAACACTGATATGAGCAAGCTTCCTACAATGCCACAAGAAAATCCACGAGAATGAGCAACTTAAACTAACCGTTTCTTCGAACAATGACACCGGCCACTCGAAGCACACTTGCCACTCCCATGTTCCCCTTTACCAAGACACCTCCTCTGAGTATTTGCATGTAAATTCACAGGTTCAGATGATTGAGGACCACTAATTAAATGAAATGATTTGCCATCCAAACTAGCACCACTACCATCCATGCTCAATGAAGACACAAAGGACCTGGTTGAGGAACCAGTCCCAGTACAGCTAGAGTTATCAAACTTAAGATTAATCCCACTATTGTGCCTCCTAAACATTTCAGCCTGAAACCTCATCTGCTGCTGCTGTTGTTGTTGGTGGTGGTGCTGTTGCAGAGCATTCCTAGAAGCAGAACTCAAATCCAAAATTTGGTTTTGATGAACATTTTTGAGTACTCTAAGAGGTTGACAAGAAGAAGAGGAAGAGGTGGAAAACAGTAACTGGTAATCAAGGAAAGTTTGGTTTTGGTTTTGATCAAATGGAAAAAACTCTTCAGTTTTTTTAAACCTCTTAACTCTTGCATGACCCACACCATGACTGAGCAAAGAAATGACTTTCTTGAACTTAGACACAGCTTCATCAGTTTCAGCCATTAGAGTCCTGTAAGGAAGCTCATTGGACTGTGAGATCAGGTTGAGAACTCCATGGCAGCTCTCCACTGCAACTCTGTTTGCTTCTTCCACTTCTTCCATTTTCAACATCAAAAGTAGCACACACAATACCAATCTAAAATTCTCAAATACACAGAAAATCAGAGAAAGAACAACACAACATGAAATCAAGAGCCCAAAAATGAGAACATGATTGAACAAGATGAGAACAAAAGGACTGACCAAAGATTTGCTTCTCCACCTTCTCCTCCCATAGTTTCTTTGCAAGTGGCGGATGTTTGGAGCACCAAACAGAGAAGAAAGGTCTCATTCTCCATTTCTTTATAAATTTCAGAGAAAATTACTTGTTAGCCCCCTGGACTTTAGTGTCATTTCTTTATTAGTCCCTATATTTATTTGCATGTGTCCTTTAATTACAAAATAAATCAAAAACAAAGGATTTTTAATAAATACATCCAACTCTGGAAATTTTTTTAAAGTTTAATTTTTTTTTAAAAAAAAGATGTGGGACATACACATTACTAAAATTAAGATTTAGAAACTAACTTAGAAAATATCTATATTTAATAAAATATACAGGTTTTGAGAAAACAACAAAATGAGTTCCAAAAAGGACTGAATAAAACAAAGAAGACTTGTGGGGGTTGTTTCGGCAAATATATATTCCTAGTCTGACAAGAGGAGCAGCTTCGTCAGAGAGAGGAGGATAGTGAAGTAACACGCGCTTCACTGCATTGCGCGCCAACAACGTTCATGGACCGTACGATGGTGGTGGGACGATGATGATCCGACGGTAAGAGGAGATGGACGGTGGCGATTGTCTCGGTCGTTGGTGGATGGTGAGATCGGGCGGTGTGGGGTCCCCCGGAATCGCGCCTGATGCTTTCAAAGAAGTGGGGCCCATTGAGAAGAGCATCCCGAAGGGTGAGACGCGTCAGGGTTAGCCGTTGATGAGTGGGTGTCAATTGTTGGATGACAAGTGTGATTGTTTCTAATGTTGGTATGGCACGTTTCGCCTAGCTTGTTGACTAAAACAGCCGTTGTGGGGGCCCTGCATGGTGGGGCCCATTTATTGGAGGTACATGGTTGACTACAACCAGGGGACCACCTTGGGGTGGGGGGTCTGTTTTTGGCCTTTGTTTCTACAGTAGTGAACCGTGGTGGAATGACCCACCCTAAGAAATGTTCACATGCTCTAACAAAATTCATGTTTCCTTGTATGCCTTGGAAAAAGCTTTATGTTTTTTTAGGCGGTGTCTATTGGTATTTAGGTTTATGTCATAATATGATAATAGTTTGAATTAAAGTAAAAATATATTTTTAAGAGTATAAGTAAAATTATATATGAATAGTCTCAATGTCATACGTGTACATCGGGTCTCATTTTTCACTGCTTTTTATCAAGTTTCACGCAGCATTCTATTTTTCTTAACGACCTAGTTGTTCATCTTGGGGAATATTACTAAGTGAAAACATGACATGAATTGAGCTGTTTACACCACTTTAGATGGACTTATATCAGCTTATAAAAAATTACATATCTGAATAAGATTATGAAGCCATAAAAAAACCTTAAGGAAATTTAAAAATATATATATAAAATTATAACTTTAGTTCTCTCTTTCATGGTGGTGTAATTTATGTATTAAAGAGTTCATGTTAACCTAGCTCACTTAGAAGAACACCTTTACATTTTAAATCTAGAGATGTTTATAAATCAATTGTTAGTTTATAATATAACAGTTGTTATTGATTTGGTTCCCCCTCTCCCTGGACAAACCCCTTCTATGGCGCAAGCCTAACCCCTCTCTTCCCTTGCTTATAAGTCTCTCTCATCCTACAACTTTTCCTCTATGTCGCAAGAAGGCTCACTCTCATGCAATACTAGAAAGTCCATTGATTTTGAAACATAACTCTATTTACAAATAAATACTACAAAGTATATCTTCCGATTCTAAGAAAAAAATTGGGAGAAACACGCTAAAAATTAAATCTTTATAATAAATTTCAACCTCTTCATCAAATTAAATACCAAACAACAAAAATTTTTCTTCTTATTCTAATTGTCTGAAAGTCATCCCAATAAAAACAAATCCTAAAATTAAATAACTTGACCACTAGATTCTAATACCAGAAAGAGAAAACAGAATTACCAGAGATGAAAGCAGCCTTTGCAATGAGTCAATCTTGGAGATCTTGTCCGAAACCATATTGTTATTGGAGTTTGAGGGTAGTTTGGCAACGACGGGGCATGATAGCAAGGATAAAGGGTAATGTGTGGAGAAGAGGGAGAATGGATTGGTAGCAAGGAGTGAAAGCGGGGTAGGGGGAAAAGGATTTGGTGGCAAGGGCGAGCGCACTGGAAGGGGAAGGGGTCTAAGAGGAAGAAATGAAATTAAATATATTTAAATCTATTTATATGTATATATATATTTAATTTTTTTATAAAAAAAATTAAAAAACAAGGCCTAACAGCCGCAGCCTAGCGATTTGGCGCTGGACCGACCTACAGCAGTAAGACCACATGACATTGTTTTTGTGTTTCTTCATTCTTCATTATAAAGATATATATATAGAAAGTATCGTTTTTGGTTTTTTATTATTCTATAGGTTCAAATCCTATCTTATATCTTTGTTTTTAATATATCCATATGTATACCAAATTTAAAAAAAACTATAAATTATCTTTTTTTTTTTCCATATTTTCTATTTTTATAAAAATATTTTTTTATTTAAAATACGAAATTGGACAATGCCTTTTGTTTTGTTTTGTTTATTTATTTATTTATTAATGGCAAATGCCACAAGCACATATATAGTCATAAACATACGCACAATTTTGAATTAATTATTTAGCCATGTGCCTTTTACAGCGATGGTATGGGGATTGGGTTGCAAGCTCTCTTGCACATTAGGATTCTCTGGCATCACTGCCTCCAGTGTATTTTGAACTTGAGTAATGAAAGTTCCGCAAAGCAAATCTGACACAATAGAGCCAATGCCATTGGACCAAAGACCCTTTGGTTAGGTTCTATTTTGTTATGCAACATTGTTAGAAGTAAAAAACATGGGAAGCAAAAAATAAAAAAACAGACAAATGTACTAATAAAAAGGCAAACTTGGACTGCTCTAACCCTTCATTTTTTATCTTCAAACCTAACTAAAGTTTCCTTTTCGCCTTATTCAATGCAATATGGCCTACTTTTGCTTCATTTCTTTTCTATTAAACGTTTCAATTTTCGTTTCCAAGAATTATCTTGGCTAGTGTGATCACCAAAGCTTATTACTTTAAGTTGCTTGGTTTGATTTTTCACCTCTTCTACTATTTTCAATATGGATTCTTTGGATTCATTGATGATATTCAACTTTTGAATTAGATCGTATATTATTCTTCTAGTGATAGTCCAACTTTACAAGTGCTTCTGACGTTGTTTTAACATTACCAAATTGTCTCGTGAGTTTATTTCATATGCATAGAAAGCTAGCTATATATAAGTTATTACAAATATGATTGTTACACAATTGATAAGAATGAAGAAAAGGTTGTTATGATCTCCTCTAATCTAACAACAACTAGTGATAAGAATATCAGATATATCTGTCACTTAGTTGGAGTTCCCATATCTATTGAAGTACGAATTACATAGGAATTTGTTACTCATGGATGTCCTTGTCAACCAACCATATTTCCTTTGATATTTGTGTGAGATCACTCCATGATTTATGGGACTTCTTATTACTCCATGAACTCACACATTTGATATCAAGCTAATACTGTTGTGTGTTAATATAAAGAAGTTATGGAATAAAGCTAATGAACTTTACATAGTTTTAGAATTAGCTTTGCATGCACTTGAAGCATCGAAAATTTAATTTGACATTGTTTTGATTTGTTGAACTCGGTTGGTGATTTTAAGGAAATTCTGTGGGAGGCAAAGGAGGACTTGAGAAGCAGAGGACTTTGCCTTGTTCCTAGAAGGAGAGCCACTGGAGGCGGAGGGAGACGGCGTAAAGGACCTCCATGTCATCAGGAAAGCCATCACGGAGCTGGAGAAGGAGAGACTTGTCGTCCTAGGAGAGGGACCAGCCATGGCCGTTGGGATCGTTTGGCGGAGTGCGAGCAGGAAGATGATTAACGATGATGATAATGCGATCCTGGGTGAGGGGCAAGGAAGCATTGGAAGAAAGCTGTTAGCGTGGTCCTCATCGTTGAGCTCAGAGACAGGGTTAGAACCGTCATGACGCAGGAGAGGCAACATGGGCAAGCGACTCAGCGGGCGGAGATGATGGAGAAGTTCCCAATGGCGAGATCGACATTTGTGTAGGATTTGGACATCATGTTGGCTAGGGGTTCAGAGGGAGAGGAAGGACATCAATGGGGAAGGGTTGGGAAGGAGAAGAGAGATGATGATGAATCTTGGAGGGTGCTTGGCTTTGTTTTTGGGCTTTTTATTGTTGGGGATTTGGAGACGGTGCATGAAAAAAAAAAAAATGGAAAACAGTAAAATGTTTATCATTTTCCATGCTAAACATGGAAAATGGTAAACATGGTACCATTTTCTAGTTTATTTAAGCAAAACGATACACATGTTACCATTTTGCTTAATTGTGTATTTTTTTTTTTCTAAATTTGGCTATTTAAGTAATTAAAAAATATATTATATTCTAAAAAAAAGCCCTTGGAAGAAGCTTTTTTGTTAAAAAAAATGGTAAGATCGATAACATTTGCTTTTATAACTTTATGTTATTAAAATTCTCATCCCCAAATTGCACATAGCAAACTCGATTAGAATCTTGAATAAGAGAATTAAGACAAGAACTAACATCCTCTATTTGTAATGTAAAATGATGATTAGAGGACATCTTCACTTTTCCAATTAGGTTTTGTTGGCAATCTCTAATAGTGCAAATTTTTTATAAGCCTAGGAACATAACAAACATCATCAATACACTATTTGAACCAATCTTTTGATGTAATATTGAGGTTCTCTTTAATTATAACTATATTCTTTATATTATTTTTGAACTTCATCTCAGAACGAAAAGTATCATCCAGTGTTGAGAAAAACTCCTCGATAAGTGCTTGTGTATAAGTAATACGAAGTATTTTTTTCTTACATTGAACCTTACTTTTATCAGATTTATCTCTTAATCATGTATATTTGTATTCTTTTGTGCATGTAGGGTTGTGGAGACAAAGTTGGATGAAAAAAAGCAAAAGTAGATCATGGACGTGACTGTGATGAAGTTCTTGTATCGAACAAAGGTGAAAACACAAGTTGTTCTCAAAGATATGTGGGTGTGTGCCAACCTCCATTGTGCTCAAGAGAATACACAAAGTGGAGGGGCACAAAGGCAGTCACACTTATTTGTTCCGACTCGTGCATCATTAGCAAGAGCTTCGTCAATGTGGTATCATTGAAGACGCGACGCGATCTACTGCATGGATGTGTGCTGACACGTCCGTATATGCGTGTAAACCGCAAGTGCACGGGTGTCAAAATAATAATCCCAGATAAGTGGGTATCGTATCCGCAGAGAGTAGGGAATAAAGACACTCGAGTTGTTTCTTAACTAATGTGGAAGATGAATAGTGATAAGTGTGACAAAATATGAAATAACGAAAATAAAAACAACAAGATAGAAGGCACAAATAAAGGAGAAGGTAAGGCAATCGATAAAGATGTGGTACCCGGATATTGATCCGCCTAGGACAATCGTTTCAAGTGCAAGAACTCTCTATTATACTTCCTAATTGATGCAACAATAAGTCATGAAAATCCTTAATTGCATGATCCCAAATCTAAGGTCAACCATGCCTAACTCTCTACATGTCCCAGAGGAAAGATTGAATAACCTCTCAACCTCGCACTCGCATAGAATTGCAATGAGCTCTAGGGATTCCAAGTGATAAACCATATTCCTATGTATAGACCTAACCCTTTGGTCCAAGTGAAAGATCCCTAGCCACAATTAAGCCCTAGGTGCTAAAATCACCTCAACTCTTCACTCCGTTGCACTCGCAACTAAGCCCCAGCGGAAGGTCATCCCTTAGCACATTCACTCTACTATAGCCGCAAAGAAATCTTGGAACGTGGAGGTAGGATAGATCACACCGGAGGGGAAAGAGGACTCACCGCTACCTCTTGACTCACCCTCTCAACCCTCTCCAATCTAGCTTTGTCTAACTCTCATGGTGTGTCACTCACTTACAAGAGTTACCAAGAAGAACTCTCAACCCTAGTGTCAATCTAGATGAGTATTCATACAATCAAGTCTCCAAGATTGGAACTCACAATAAACATCAATTAATTGAAAGCATAATAAAGAGGTTCAATGAAACGAATACATCCTAAGGTTCACAAATACCCAAGTACCCACTAGGGGTATAGCTCTTCATGGAGATAGATACAATCAATGAAATTGAATGTAAAAACAAAGCATCCATAGAACCCTCTCGTTAGTCATGGTGATGGTCTTGTGGAGAGTTCTCTACTCGTCGCAAGGGTCCCTTTGTCTGGCCTAGGATACACCTCGCCGGATAGGTGCCGACGAAAGCTCTCCCACTAACCTTCTTCCAAACGGTGCACAATGTCGGAGCCGTAGAACCTCTCTAAAGCTCTAGCCAGTACCTCTCAAAACCCTAGCCATCGCCTTCTCTCAAGTTGGGGAAATGATGGAGAAAAGAATGTTGAAATCGGGGCTGAAATCGGCTTTTAAAGGGCTGGAATCGGGAATCCACACGCTCGTGTGGGCGCCCCCGTGGATTTTTTCACACACCGTGTGGAATTTCCACTGCCTTGTGTGGATTCTCTATTTTTCTGTTTTTCTCAGTGGTCAGTAAAACAATCTTGCTATAATATCTTTGCTACGAGTGTTTTCTATAGTACCACCTCTCTGATCTGAGACACGAAATACTCCCGAATCCATACTTTCATTGAGGAGTAGCATAAGCAGGCTACGTTTACATCGTGGATCACCTTGCTTCTTCAATAACGGACATATTACGTGGAGATCTTGTTCTATATGCACAAGTCGGAATGCTTGAAAGTGACCGCCCTTGTGCCCTCCAAATAGTTGTGCTAACTTTCAAGTACGAGGGAGGTTAGCACACATTCCTGCATCTGGAACCCGACCTATGTCTTCATGTTTGAACTTTAGCAAGATTTCCTCCAAAATTAGTGCATTGCGATCCACATTGGCTTTTTTCTCTCTTAATCAGCGTCACAACCCTACCTGCATAAAAGTAACATAAATACACCCATATTAGCATTAAAACCCGAGAAAAGTAATGCTCAACACAAGGAAAGAATGCTTTTCATTCTTATCGCACAAGCACTACAGCTTTTGCTTGTCCTCAAGCAAAGATTAAAACATTATCTGTATAGATAAAGGAAACATTGGAAGTGCTTGGCCTTAGGTTCACCAAAGCATACAAAGAGTGCATTCTACAAGTACGGCAAATTTCAACACTAAATACGAAAAAAATCAATGCTCTAGCTAAAAAAACTTGAATAAAAAGGACGACAAACCCGAAATCGTGTAAGTGTGTGAACTCACTCAAGTCAACCCAAAGTATACTCCTCAAAGTTCTACGTACAAGGGACTTATTTATCTACAAAAGGTAACATAAATTCAAAAAGGGTAGTAGCTTCACACATGCTCTAAGGTAGCCCTTTCCAAAGCGGCCGATAAAGTGGCTTTTCACACTTTCGAGGTGGTAGCTCTTTCTACCAGGGTGGTAGCTTTCACACATCCCATGAGATAGCTCTTTCTCTCATTAGGGCATAACTAGTATTTGACTTATGAGAGTAGCTTCATACATCATAGTTGGTAGCCCTTTCCACCCAACAAGCACAACTAAACAACAAAACTATTTTGTTCTTTCTTTTCATTTTTCCAATTTTTTTCAGAATTAACACAAGAAACAACTATAACTAGTCCCTTTTACATCAAACATGAGTTTCCAAAAGAGTTCAAAGAGTGAGTAGTACAACAAGTGTCAATCGGGCAAAAATTCCTAGAAATTCAATAAAAAACTAGAGCATGAAAATATTCAATGTTAAAAATTCTCCTAAACTAAAGAATACAATCAATGCAACTAAGGTGAACCGCAATTGGCTATGTGAGCATGTATATCAATCAAAACTACTATAAAAGAGATGCGTGCACTATGAAACTCCCCCCCACACTTAAGTTGTACATTGTCCCCAATGTACACATGCAAGCTCATTCATAATGTAAATCAATTAAATTCAGATGTGGGAGAAACAATCAAAACAATATTTCCTCTGACTCCTAGTGTTGCATTTGATGGAGCTAAGTCCTTGGAAGTGTTGTTCCAACGGGTTGTGAAGCTCACACGGCCAAGTGCCGAAATACCTTGGTTGTGCCCATGACAAAGTCTCAATTCCCATGATGACAAGACCATTTGCACGCATACACGAGGGGGTTCAGTAAAGCTCAATAAAAATAAAACAACTCGAGTATATAAAAGATGAAGCAATAAATACAACTCGAGACAGCGAAATAAAAGATAAACTCAGAAGTGGAGTCCTTTTTGAGTGTACAAGTCCAAAATAAAATGTGGAAGTAAAAGACGAGGAAAATAAAATTAAGTGTCGATGTCGTCCTCTGGCTCTGCAGCTGCTGCTGCTGCTGGTGATGAAGTACATGGTGGGTCAACTGGTGCTAGAATAGGTGATGGAGGTGCCAGAGAAGCCGAGGGGGACTGAGGAGTCCTCGGCCACAAGACAAATGACGAGCCAACGTCTCGCTCTAAGATCTACTGTAATGTATCGAAACGTGCCATAAACTCACGTATCTTTCATGCGGCTGCGTGAGCCCTAATACTCGGCAATCTCGCTCGGGCCTCTGCTACCTACATCAGATATCACCCTCACGGCTCTTGAGACTCTCAAAATGATCATGGGCTCAAGATGGTGAAAACATCATGCACTGGGGTGGGTCCTCTGTCATCTAAGGCGCCTCAGTCTCCATAGGTGCTGACTGAGGCTCGGGGGTAGGCTGGGAAGCCTCGGCATCATCACCCTCCTCCTCGGCTATCTCTGGGGCCGGTAGAACCAGAGCATAAACCCCCGTGCGAACCCTGCGAACCATGCCATCAATCTCATTGTCTCCAGGCTCAGAGGCCCAAGAGACCCATGCCCAGAACTAGTCTCGTAATGTAAGGGCCCGAGAAGATCACTCCCAATCTAGCATAGTGGCCCTGATGTCGAATGTACTCGATAGTGATGTGCCCTAAATGGATCGGTGTATCGGTTGCATCATCGAAATATAAGTCGAGAAGCTCTGCTCGGCTCGAAAAGCCCTGATGCTATCACCACGACCATTCTACCAGACCTGCTCATGATGGCATGTAGATATTGGGACACAGGTCAGGAAAAGCACGTGGCCTTGGACACCCCCGGCTCATACTGGCTCGACCATATAATACTTTATAAGCTCTCTGTGGGGTCAGGGCTCCAGGATAATCGGTCGGTAACTGAGAGTACTCCTCAGTGTCTATAAATGCCTCCTCGTACAAGCCGACCTAAACTATAAAGCGAGTGATACTCGGGACTATAGTGATGTCTAAATGTTCTAGAAAGCGAACCGATGTCGTGGTCGCCCGAATCTCGCATAGGATCTGTCGAACTCGAATGACGACCGAACCTCTAGTGTAAGCTCCCGGATGGCTGGCTCTCTAATCGACAATAACTGTCTTCAACCACCTATCGACATGAGATCCTCAACCTTATCGGCAAACTCATCTCCCTGCTGTAAATCTCTCAGTATGCTCGTATCTAAGAATTGAGTCTGTCCGAACCGAAGTCTCAATAAATGCTTGAACCGAGCTTGGTGCTCGGGGATGGTGAATCTCATGCTCTAAGACTCAGGAGACGACTCTCGCAGTCATTTATCAGCTTGCTTCTTTGACCGAGGTGCCATAATCTGCAAAAATTGAAAGAGGATCGATCAAACAAGTTAATTAAACATAGCTGCAGAAATCCACACGATCATGCAGAATTTCTGCA
The DNA here is from genome assembly GCF_009730915.1 of Dioscorea cayenensis subsp. rotundata. Classification (NCBI taxonomy): domain Eukaryota; kingdom Viridiplantae; phylum Streptophyta; class Magnoliopsida; order Dioscoreales; family Dioscoreaceae; genus Dioscorea; species Dioscorea cayenensis. The sequence continues at coordinate 26,039 of NW_024086803.1, forward strand.
TGCCCGTGTGGATCCATGAGGAGTGAACAAAGCGCTGCGGTCACGCCTCAAACTCCATAAATGCACCATCATAACGCTTCTACTTCGTTCTAAATATAAATAAACATTCTAATTGAAGAAATGAAGTATTATTGACTAGTTTCATCGATGAAAATCATGAATTTGCGAAGGAAATCAAAGATAGGGCTTACCGTTGAGTTAAGATAAGAAAGCTTTGAAAACGGCTAGAAAACCAAGCAAAATCCTTCCAAAATGGCGATACGAGGTCAGGAAACAAAATAGGAGTGTTCTCAGACAAATGGAGGATATGTGGGTGAAGAGAAACGATAATCCTTTTAAAAGGACTCGCGCCTCTTAGCATTCTGTACATCCGCACGGGCATGCAGAAATTACCCACTCCCGTGCGTCTCCACAGGAAAGCCTCACAAGGGCGGATGCATGCCCTGCGAAGAGAAAACTCTACCATGCCCGTGCGCTGACCTACAAAGGCGCTGCACGCACATGTTGCTCTCTGGACATCCGAGAAAAAAATTGTTAAGTGTTTCTGCGCCGTGGGCAAATTCCACACGGACATGAAAAATCATAGGCCCAACTCGCAGGGGAAAGCGCACACCCCTGTGACTTCTCGGGATGGAGAGAGCTCCTCTGCAAAGATTCGCACTGGCGTGCGGAACTTACCCACACCCGTGCGATTTTCACAAGGTTGCCCACAGTGGCGAGTCCACGCCACTGTGTGCTTTCGGGATAATCTGCCAATCTCTGCAGGAATTCACACGCCCATGCGGAAATTACCCACGGGCGTGAGAGAATCGCATGGTCGTTCACAAGGGCGAGTCCACGCCTCTGTGCCTTCTCTAGATGATCTCGCAATGCAAATTCATGGGCGTGCGGAAATTCCACACGCCCGTGCGTTTTTTCTGGATGCCTTAGAAAATTCTGCAGGATCTGCAGAAAATTTCTGAACATGTTTACCCACTCAGAGCCTGCCCTAATATGCAAATTTTACCAGTATAAAACATGAGAAATAGCTCAAACGACCCAACTTCGACAATTCAAAACCCACAATAAAATCGCAGCACAAGTATATAAAAATCAAGACACCAACACTCAACACTTTATTCGTGCACACACTAAACTACTAAACTGCGAAAACAGTAAACACTTGGGTTGCCTTCCAAGAAGCTCTTGTTTAACGTCACTTAGCTTGACGTACCTTGTCTTACCTCACGGGACTCATAGATGAAGGTTACCCTCTTACCCATGGCTTGGAAGCACGACAAGCAAAATCTCTTGAGGGTAGAGGGTGAATTATCGAGCTTAGGGACCACCTAACAATGGTTCATCCAACTTTTTCGTTTTCACGCATATCTCCAACAGACCTTGGAGCATTTCCAGTAGCATCTCCTAGCCTCTTCATCTTCCGGAGCATCTTCTTCAAGATCCCGGGGTAGATGGTACTTCTTCCATTGAACCAAGCATCATTACTTCTTTATTGTCCTCCTCTTGGTCGAACAAGCCTTACGTGTGGATCCGGATTGAACATTTCCTGCATGTATTCATCAACAATCTCATCAGTAGCGTCTAGAAAATACAAAGTATCATCGAAATCAAGAGAATGCCACATAGCTTTAGCAAGGCGGTATGTGAGCTTGTCATCTCTGACTCTCAATGTTAGCTCTCCCCCGTCCATGTCAATCAAGGCTTTGGAAGTCTGCAAAAATGGCCTCCCAAGTATCAATGGTACATCTGCATCCTCATCGACATCTAGCACTACGAAGTCAACAGAAAAAATGTACTTGTCCACCTTGACAAGCACGTCTTCAATGATGACCCTCGGATGTCTCACCGTTTGGTCCGCCAATTGCAAAGTCATCTGAGTAGGCCTAGGCTCTCCCAAGCCTAGCTTTTGAAAGAAGGTGTATGGCATGACGTTGATACTGGCCCCTGAGTCCGCCAATGCCATTTCTTCACTTAGATTGCCAATATTACATGGAATGATGAAGCTTCCCGGGTCTTTCTTCTTGTTCGGCTTGTTCTTTTGTAAAACCGCTGAGCAGGATGCATCTAAAATCACTGAAGCACTCTCCTCTAACTTCCTCTTGTTGGTCAACATGTCTTTCAAGAATTTTGCATACTTAGGCATTTGGGCCAATGCCTCAATAAAAGGAATATTGATGTGGAGTTGTTTGAACAAACTCAGGAACTTCTTGTACTGTTTATCCCCTTGGTCATTCTTCAATCTAGAGGGATAAGGGATTCTTGGCTTGAAAGATGGAGGTACCACCTCCTTCTCTTTGCTTGCCCCCTTCTCAACCTCTATAACCTCAGGTATGTGTTCATTGGGCTTCTCACTCGGAAGCTTACCCTCAACCTCACGACTATTTCTTAAAGTGATCGCCTTTACATGCTCTCTAGGATTGGTCTCGGTATTGCTTGGCAAGCTTCCTTGTGGTCTCTCCGATAGAGACTTCGCAATTTGCCCCACTTGATTCTCAAGGTTGTGCAAAGAAGCGGTGTGGTTGTGAAGTGTAGCCTCAACTGATTGAAATCTTGTATCCGATGATTGCATGAATCTAGTCAAGGCCTTCTCCAAATCAGTCATACGAGTTTCCAAACGTGAAACTCGGTTCTCCATGTTTGGGGCTTTTTGTTGGAAACCCGGTGGCCCTATAGCCTTTTGTGGACCTTGGTTGCTCCAAGAGAAATTAGGATGACTCTTCCAACCCGGATTGTAGGTATTGTTGTATGGGTTTCCTTGATTCCTCATGTCATTACCCACAAAATCGACGTTCTCAACCGAAGATGCATCACCAATAGATATCTGGCAATCGGAGGAAGCATGTCCTTCACCACACCCGGTGTAAGTAATCACGGCCGCTACTTTATTCGAAGTTAGAAGATCTAACTTCTTACTCAATGATTCCACTTGAGCCGCCAACGAAGCCACTGCATCTATCTCATGGAGGCCGGCCATCTTTTTATTCTCTCTAGCATTCCATTCGTAGCTGTTTAACCCCATTTCTTCAATTAGTTGACGGGCCTCACCGAGGTCTTGCTACCTAAGGTACCTCCTGCTGTCGGATCGAAGAGTTGCCTTGTACTCGGATTTAAACCGTTGTAAAAGGTCTGAACAATCATCCACTCCGGGAATCCATGTTGCGGGTACTTCCTCAGGAGCTCCTTGAACCTTTCCCACATCTCCATCAGAGACTCCAATTCCAACTGTATAAAGGACGAGATCTCATTCCTAGGCTTTGCAGATTTTCCGGGAGGAAAATATTGGGCAACAAAAGCTTTTACCATCTCCTCCCATGTGGTAATCGAGGCTCTAGGTAATGAGTGTAGCCACTGCTTCGCTCTCCCCTTCAAGGAAAATGGGAAGGCTCTCAACTTGATGGCATCATCCGTCACCCCGTTTATCTTCAGTATATCACACACCTCAAGAAAGTTCTCTGTATGACTGTTTGGATCCTTATCGGCCAAACCATTGAATTGTGCAGATTGCTGCAACATGTGGATGAATGCCGGCTTCAGCTCGAAGTTCTGAGCTGTAATCAGGGGACGGACAATGCTCGATTGTGTCCCCAATACTGAAGGTCTAGCATAATCGGATAATGTCCGCTGTTGCTTATTTTGTTCTGCCATGTTTTCAAATTCTTCTACTTCCAAATCAGCTAGATTAGACTGTTCTTGCACAGGTTCTTTCTCTTTTCTTCTAAGTGTACGTTCGAGCTCGGGATCTCTTTCAATCAATATCGAAGGGTTCCCTCGGGTCATAACCTGGAGCTGCACCTAAAAATAAAGAAAAAGAAATCAGAATGATGATAGAAAAAGAAAATATGAAATAGAATGAATAAATGAATAGCTAAGAGAACAAAGTGCAAAGTATCTTTAAATGCCTACTCCCAGGCAACGGCGCTAAAAACTTGACACGTTCGTATATGCGTGTAAACCGCAAGTGCACGGGTGTTGAAGTAATAATCCCACATGAGTGGGTATCGTATCCCCAGAGAGTAGGGAATAAAGACACTTGAGTTGTTTCTAAACTAATGTGGAAGATGAATAGTGATAAATGTGACAAAATATGAAATAACGAAAATAAAAACAACAAGATAGAAGGCACAAATAAAGGAAAAGGTAAGGCAATCGATAAAGATGGGGTACTCAGATATTGATCCGCTTAGGACAATTGTTTCAAGTGCAAGAACCCTCTATTATACTTCCTAATTGATGCAACAATAAGTCGTGGAAATCCTTAATTGTATGATCCCAAATCTAAGGTCAACCATGCCTAACTCTCTACATGTCCCAGAGGAAAGATTGAATAACCTCTCAACCTGACACTCGCATAGAATTGCAACGAGCTCTAGGGATTCCAAGTGATAAACCCTATTCCTATGTATAAACCTATCCCTTTGGTCCAGGTGAAAGATCCTTAGCCACAATTAAGCCTAGATGCTAAAATCACCTCAACGCTTCACTCCGTTGTACTCGCAACTAAGCCCCAGCGGAAGATCATCCCTTAGCCTATTCACTCTTCTATGGCCTCAAAGAACTCTTGGAATGTGGAGGTAGGATAGATAACACCGGAGGGGAAAGGGGACTCACCGCTACCTCTCGACTCACCCTCTCAACCCTCTCCAATCTAGCTTTTGTCTAACTCTTGTAGGTGTGTCACTCACTCGACAAGAGTTACCAAGAAGAACTCTCAACCCTAGTGTCACTCTAGATGAGTATTCATACAATCAAGTCTACAAGATTGGAACTCACAATAAACATCAATTAATTGAAATCATAATAAAGAGGTTTAATGAAACGAATATATCCTAAGGTTCACAAATACCCAAGTACCCACTACGGGTTTAGCTCTCCATGAAGATAGATACAATCAATGAAATCGAATGTAAAAACAAAGCATCCATAGAAAACCCTCTCGTTAGTCCTGGCGATGGTCTTGTGGAGAGTCCTCTACTCGTCGCAAGGGTCCCTTTGTCCGGCCTAGGATACAACTTCACTGGGATGAGGTGCCGACAGCTCTCCCACTAACCTTCTTCCAAATGACGCCAAAATGTCGAGCCGTGAGAATCTCTCTCAAAAGCCCTAGCCAATACCTCTCAAAACCCTAGCACGCCGCCCTCTCTCAAGTAGGGAAATGATGGAGAAAAAGAATCTTTGAAATCGGAGTGAAATCGGCTTTTAAAGATTTTGGAATCGGGAATCCACACGCCCATATGGGCTCCCCTGTGGATTTTTCACATGGGCGTGTGGAATTTCCACACGCCGTGTGGATTCTCTATTTTCTGTTTTTCTCGACGTGTAAAGCAATGCTTTGCTACGATATCTTTGCTACGGTATTTTTCTATAGTACACTACTACGATCCGGCCGAAAATACTCCCGAATCCATACTTTCATCGAGATAACGCAAACAGGCACACGTTTACATCGTGGATCGCCTTGCTTCTTCAATAACGGACATATTCGTGGAGATCTTGTTCTATATGCACAAGTCGAATGCTTGAATGTGTCGCCCTTGTGACCCTCAAATAGTTATGCTAACTCAAGTACGAGGAGGTTGGCACACATTCCTGCATACGGAACCCAACCTATGTCTTCGCGTTTGGACCTTAGCAAGATTTCCTCCAAAATTAGTGCATTACGACCCACATTGGCTTCTTTCTCTCATAATCGGCCTCACAACCCTACCTGCATGAAAATAACATAAATACACCCATATTAGCGTTAAAAACCCGAGAAAAGTAATGCTCAACACAAGGAAAGAATGCCCCGCATTCGTATCGCACAAGCACTTATCATGTGCCCATTCATGTGGCCTCGATGAAAAAGAGTTGAATCGGGAGCATTTTCGGTGAAGTATTGCTGCGAGTTTATTGTAGTAAATCACTATGGCAAAAGTACGTAGCGATGCTTCGTTCACTGACTCACGAAAAGCGGATATCTCAAAAATCCACACGCAGTAGTGTAGAAATTCCATCAGCTCGGGTGTGGATACCCGATTCCAAATCCTATAAATATCGTGCCTTGAGAGTTATTGAAGGATCTTTTTCCCCATCTTTGGAGGTGCTCACTGCTAGGGTTTGGAGAGGCTTTGCCTAGGTTTTTGGAGCGGTTCTACGTCCTTCAACATCGCGTTCCTTTTTAAGAGAGCTATTATGGGAGCTTTCTTCAGCATCAATTCAGCGAGGTGTGCCCTAGGCTCGACAAGGGAGCCTTTGGAGAAGATGAGGTCGCTCCACAAGACAATCATTACGAGACCACAAGGGGTTTTATCTGAGGATGAGCTGCTTTTTACTTTCAATTTTATTGTTGATTTTGTATAGCTCCATGGAGAGCTAAACCTCTAGTAGGTGCTTGGACTTGTAAAACTTAGGATGATTTTGTTTCATTGATTTTTATTATGCTTCTTTAATTGATGTTTTAATTGAGTTTCAACCTCTAATGCTTGTTGTATTGATTTATATTAAGAAATAGGATTTATCACTTGGAGTCCCTAGAGCTTCCTGCAATCCCGCACAGTGTGAGGCGTTGAGAGTATTCCTTGCTGCTGGGGCATAGTGTAAGGGTTAGTCATGGTCGACCTTAGGTTTTGGAACCGTGTGTCTTTGGATTTCCATGACTGATCCTTGGGCTTCTTCTTATGGGCATAAACATGTCACGCAAGATTCTTTAGATTAAAGCTTACGGCTATAAGTCAAGTCATAAGGTGACTGTAAGGTGCTCTGTCTAGCCTGTTCTTTAGCTATTGATGTCAAGAGGGCTCCATCTTCTTCATTTTTGCTCCAAATAGCTTCTAGTGGCCCTCTTTCTCCTTCTTAAGTACCGCCTGATATCAAAAAACATAATTTTCACCATGTTTAACATCATCTTCTTGAATAATACTCTGATACATGCCAAAGAAATGTATAAAACAATATTAAATGATGCATAAATATACACTTATCACATTCATAGTGACATCTCCTTTGCTAGCCACTATACGATTGAGGGTGTGGATATATTAGTGTGCAGGGTACATCATACAGAATGGATTGGAAGAATCTGCGCTCCCTCCATTAATGTTAGAGGACTACTATCGTGATCGAATTGTGTGCATTAGGAAGTCAATCACCAATGCATCGTACTGCCTCATGCTCGAAAAGTTTGTATCATATAGCTTCATCAGCAGTATAAACTATGTATAGTTCATGAATAAGGACACTTTATATATATAAAATTAAATAGTTATTGGATACTGATAGTTTGTTGAACTCTAGTCCAGCACCAAGCTACTGAGGACCTCTGATATGAGCTCAGGATAAATTGGCTCGACAATCATAAACATATAGTCCCATCTACTAAATAAATCATCTATTACACCTACTGGTCAGACCCGAGTATCTTCAGTATAGCCCAATTGATTGTTCAGGTTTGGCTAAACAGCTTGGTTAACTATCGTGTGTATTGCTCTTAATGTAGCTAGTATGCAAAATGGGGTATTTTTGGTGAGGTACTTTTTCCCCATTACGTCTTTCTAGGACCAGAAAGGAAGTTCTTCATCCCTAGCATGATTTACAACAAAAAATGACAAAAATTATATAAAAAATCTAATTAAAACCTTATTAGTTCTATACTGTCTTCCATAGAGCCATATGGCAAGGATTTAGCTAGATGGCTGTAATAATAAAAAACATTCAAATCCATAAAAACTACACAAAAATAGTCCACACTCATTTTAAACCATCCATTATACGCAATCACTAAGTTTTATGAAGAAAAAAACTTTCAAATCCATAAAAAAAAATGAAAGGAAAATCCATATCTAGAGTTTGAGTGCTCAAAATTGTAATCAGAAGGAAATCAAATATGAAAATAATGAAAGGGGCATTGTTGACCATTTTAAAACAAGTGAAATAGTTGAAGAGTCACAACCCTTTCCTTTTCTTTTAAAACCAAGGTGGGTATACAGGCTCATGGCCTTCAAAAATCCCAAAAAGAACAAAGACCTTTGCTACCAATAAGGCTTTATTCTAACATATGGGTACCAGAACACTTCTTTTCCAGCCCATAGGTCTAGCCATACGAGTCTATACACATGTACAAATTCACAACATTATCTCTATTTAGGGCATACTGCTTTATATAGGCATATATGAGCCCATATTATCTTCTCTCCACTCTATAAGAGCACTCAAATGACCATATGAGTGCTTTGATAGAGCGTGATGATGTGTGTGAGTTAAATATTCACATAATATTACAATTAGTCCATGAATACCACAAGTGTACGGGTCGTCAAATAATACCTCATTGGTGAGCACGAGGGTTAATTTCCCCAGGAATGGCGAGAGGCTCCTATTACTTCCTTTTCACTTAATCAATAGCCTAAACATCTATGTTGTTTATTTATCCTACTTCTACAATTTATTACATAATACAACTAGAGAATCGTTAAGCTTAATTGAAAGGATCTCAGGTGGTTATTGATAGTTATCTTAATTAATATTTATGATAGGCATTGAGTACGACAATCGTATTCTAGAATTGGACCGGGGAAATTTGAAGGCCTACTAGTCTTAATCTCTTGGCAACTAGGTCTAAATCACTAGGAACTTAAGATGAAATCTCTTCCTACCCCAGTCTCCTATGTTTGCCTTCAGTACAAGAATTCCTCTAGAAATGACAAATCAAACCCTAAGCCTAAGGGGCAATCAATCCCTAATCCAGAGATTTAGCAAACCTAACTACTTAGAGCATGCATATATCTATCATGGCATGGGTCTTCTAACATAGGGGCATGTCTTCCTTATCCACATCAGCAAATTATCATTAAGAAAACATGCAATGATTCATGAAAACTAGAAAGATTTATTTAATATATCAATCAAGGTTCACAAACAATAATTAGAATACCTAGACATACAATTCCCAGCGAATTGGGGTTCTCTAATGGATGTAAAAGAATATAAACCAATTAATAGCAATCATCCAAAGGAAAATATATCAAAAGAAATCCTAGACCAACTCCCTCTAATGGATTTCCAAAGGTTGAGATTGAGAGGATTCCAAGATTGACAAGATGGTACCGAACCTCTTCAAGCGTCCTACTCTAACGATGATCATTGAATTGGCCTTGAGAAACTCACCCGAATCTACTGAAATATGCTTGAAAGTTATCTCTAGCCGCTCAGATCTCAAAAACTTCGGTCGCCCTACCTTATTCGGCAAAAAAATCTCTCCTCATTCAGAAAAAACTAGGGCATTTATAGAATTGAGTCCACCACGGCCTCACCACGGGCATGGTGACGCCCATAATGAGTAAGTTATAACTTGGACTTCAAGTTGGGTCCTAGCACGGTCTTTAGGTGTTATGTGGCGAGATCATGGGTGTGATGTGTTTTCACAATGGTCGTTGTGAGGCCATTGCGGCTTATGTTTTGCTTCCAGTGGTTCCATGCTGCCATGGCTTGATAACGTCAGTGGTGAGTGTAGACAACGGCCATGGTGAGATGTTACCACTGCCATTGTAAGCCTTGGTGAAGCTCAGATTCAGCAACTTAGCATATTTTGTTTTAAAGCTCCCCCAAATTTGCTTCTTTCCCCCTAAACAGAAATAAAGGCTGTAGTGAACAAAAGAATGATATTTTGTACTACTATTTGTTAAACATGTCAAATTCCATGCTGAATTTAGTGTAAATGATATAGAAAATATGAACTTTCTAGCACTTATCAAGTCCCTACATGTCCTTCTGTCTCCTCCATATTGACTCCTATACAGGATATAGGTGTCGGTATACTCCAAAACCCTATTTTCAGCAAAAATAACTCTATCAACTTTCAAAGTTAGGAAACAAATAAAACAAATCTTTGATTTTCAAATAAAATCTTATCCAATTAAACATAAAATGTGGACAAAAAATCAATAAGCACAAGATAACTAACAATTTATTTCAAAGTCAAACAAGTAGCAAGAAAATGAACTGTTCAAAGCTAAAATGAGAAATCAAACTTAAAACACTTGGGTAGCCTCCCAAGAATAGTGTTTTTTAACATCACTAGCTTGAGGTATCTGTTATTGCCATCATGAGGGTTTAAAGAGATAAAATCCCTCCTTCATCTAACTTTTGAAGCTGTCACCAAACAAGTTAAAGCCTAAACTAGAGTAAATAGCTTGCTCAGCTTGGTTGATCCTTAATGCTTGTGATATCTTATATAGAGTTGAGGTGCCCTTTTCCTTTTTATTCTTATTAATCTTTTTTCACTCTCTCTTTGGTAATGGAGGTCTTTTCTTGTTGACTTTCTCCTTTTGGGAGAGAATGATGCCTTCCTTAAGTTGTTCTCCATCCAAGTGCTTATTTGGAGAATCTTGCTTTATTGACTCCTCATTACTCAACTTACCTAAGTACTCTTCAAGGGGGTCAACGGCTTACACTTCTTGCATACAATTAGAAAAGATCATGTTAGTGCCATCCATCAAATAATAAATGTCTTTGTGATCCATAGAATGTCTCATGGCCTTAGGAACCTTGAATGTTGCCTCCTCATCTAAAACTCGTCCTTCCCTCATGAATATCAATCAAAGCACAAGAAGTGCCCAAGAATGGGTGGCCTAAAATGAGAGGAACTTCCTTATCTTTATCTACATTTAAAAAAACAAAGTTTATGGGAAAAAGTAATTTTCCTAATTTCATAAGTACATCTTCAATTACTCCTCAGGGATGTCTCATGGATCAATTTGCCAACTGCAAGGTCGTTTGTGTCAGCTTTTGCTCACCTGACCCTAATTTCAGGAATAACTTGTAGGGCATGACATTGATGCTTATCTTTGAGTCTGCTAGAGCCTTCTCTCTCATTGAATCTCCAATCATATCCAAATAACCAACCCTCCTCGATCCTTGATCTTCCTCGAGTATTTTTGCTCTATAGGATGGAAGAAACAATTCGACTAAGTGTCACAGTGGATGCATTCTCCAACTTGGGCTTCTTCATGAGCAGGTCTTTCATGGATTTACATACTTAGGCATTTGTGATAATGCTTCTACTAGAGGCAAATTGATATGCATTTTTTGGAACAAATCCAAAAAAATCTCTTGAATTGAGCATCTTCCATCTTTCTTCGGGTCTTGAAGGATAAGGTATTCGAGGTTCATATTCCTAAATTTGTGGTTGCTCTAGCTTCTTGTCCTTTCCATTTTTCCTTCTAGCTTTACCTTCTCCTCAACAAGGTATTCATCTACTACTGAATTCTTTTTCTATTGACGAGGCTCTTTTCAGCTCTCATTTCAACCTCTCTACCATTTCTCAAAGTGATATCTTTTAGTTGTTCTCTGGGGTTAGCCTCAGGAGGCTATCTTGATGTCTCTCTAAAGTTTCTCTTGCATGTTGTCCCATTTGATTTTCAAGACTATAAATGGATACTTGGTCATGTTAAACTTGTCATCAATGGCCATCATGAATCTTGTAGGACATCCTTAATGGTGTACTTTTCTCTCATGGAGGTTGTTAGTATTGAAAACCTAGGAGTTATCAGGCCTTTGCTATCATTGCTAGATGTACTTACCTCTCATGGTGGCCTGGTAAGAAAGTAATATTCCTTACCAATTCGGTACAAAATTCTTTTATTATACTTTTCTTCTAAGCAAATCTTTCATTCTCACCGGAAATCTCTTTTGGGCAAAGATCTTGAAATTTTAGAGTATAAAAGTCACCTTTGGAAGAATTCAATCGGATTCCATAATTTATATTTAACTTTTTAAAAACCTTCAATAATTTAGAGGTTCTTCTACTTCCACAATAGTACTTTTAATCACTTGAGTTGTTATGCTCTCTAATCCCTCATTCTCTTGATCAATGTGGTCTTGCATTAGTCAATCTCCAAATATTCTTGCACATAACTGGAGATTACCTCATTAGTATCTTCAAGAGAAAATAGAGCATCATTAAATTCTTGAGGATGTTTCATTGTCTCCGGTAACTTGAAGACCACTTCCTCATCCCCCACTCTCAACACTAAGCTCCCATCCTTTATGTTTATAAGAGCTTGAGAGTTTGCTAAAAAAATGGTCTTTCTAAAAAGAGATATTTCAATGTGCTCATCTTAGTTCATAATCCCAAAGTTAATGAGAAATATAAATTTGTCAACTTTGACCAATATGTCTTCTATTGTCACCCTTAGATGCTTCATAGTTACGTCGGAAATTGTATGCTCATCCTTATGTTCTCCTAGTCACAATTTCTTTAAAATGCTATAAGGCATCATATTGATGCTAGCTCTAAGGTCAGCCAATGCTTTCTCTTGAACGCAAGCCCTTATCAAACATTCCAAACAAAACTTCCTAGATCTTTTTCTTTTTTTGAGGAAGTTCATTCTAAAAAAATTGCTTAACATTCCTCATTTAGAGTAGCAATAGAGACCTCCTCAATTTTTCTTTTTGTTCAACAAAAGTTCTTTTTGGAAAAGTTTTTCATAATTGGTTATT
>NW_024086804.1:0-26112 GCF_009730915.1 Dioscorea cayenensis subsp. rotundata
TATAAAATAATACTAAGTAATGAAATTGATCGTAACATTGGTATATTAATCCGTGAAACGATAGATTGTGCGTTATGAACTCGCAAATATTTATTAATATTTAAACATTTAAATGATGTTTGCTGATGAAAATATGACATAATTATTTTGTGACCCATTTACTGTTCATCATGAATATTTTTAATATCATTATTTCATCCGTCATTGTTAAAATATATAATATTTATATCATAATATAAAAAGACACATAATAAAATGAATTCAATACAATTTCCACACTTAGATTTCAAACATAAAGTATCTAAATGGAAAAGTGATCATGAAAAATATAAAATATCCTTACATCTTGATAAATTTAAATTTTTTCCAAAAAAAAAAAAACTAAAGCTAGTTGACATTCATTGCGACTTGCCCGCTAACTTTCAATATGATTCTTCTTATGACAAAGATTAGGTTGATGAAGAACCCGGCTCACTTAAGCCTTAATAAATATTCAATAAAAACAAACTAACCAGTGATAAAAAGTAAAAGAAATTGTGATAAGTAAATTTATGAGCGTGCTGAGGTAAAAATAAAGCCCAAAAGCGTACTATTACCCAAAAATTATGGCTAGGCGTGTTGTGTATTTACATGTAATCGTAACCATAGCTTAGGTCCGTGTTATATTTCGAAATAACTTAATTTAATAAAAATAATAAAGCCAAAATCATATATATCCAGAGAAGTTTTTAGTCAATTGATTCAATAATAAAAATAAAGCAATCGTGATTAAAAAACAAAAATTAAATTCATCTAAAATACGCAATAAATACTTTTTCTAAATCAAAATGATATATTTTATACATACCTTGTCTTCTTGTGTGAAGAAGCCTAATGGTTGTCTTAAAAGAAATTTATATATTATTTCTCACTTTTCGGATAGGAAATCAAAGAAGATGAACAATGGAGACAAGGTTTTTCTTTAATGAGTTGTGAAGATTTGGTGAAATTTGGAAGAGAGAGTGATTGCTCTAATTAATGGACTTTTTAAAGACTATTTTTTGGCGGGGAGTAAGAAAAATAGTAAAATTAAGTAGAGTTGAAGAGATTTGGTGAAAGTTGGAGGAGTCAAAAGGTAAATTTTAATTGATACAAATGATCTTAATTGTACTTAATATAGCTACCGTTTTGGTAAGAAGGGAAAATATGCCATTTCAAGTAATCTTTTTGAACATTGGGGTTAACTAAATTTATACTGCTAAAATTTAAAAATTCATAGTTTATATATTATTTGTTCTTGGATCTACAATGTTGGTTATTAGTTTAACATTATTTACCTTAATTTATATATTCTAATAAATAAGTTATATCTAACAAAGTAATTTATACAAGATAATGGGTTAAATGATTTACATAAGTTAGTGAGTTAATTAATTTATCCAAATTGTTTTCATTAGCATCCTATTATATTTATAATTTGTAAGATAAATTATTATATTTTTATAATTGTCATATTAAATGATTTAGATTATTTATAACATTTGATTGTTTTAAATTAACTATAAATTTTAATATAAATCTCAAATTATAATTTAATCATATTCCACTAAACATACAAATATAAAACAAAATAAAAATAAATATAATGAGAAAAATTTTAAGTATTATTTTTTTAAGTATTATTTCCCTAGATTTTCAAACTCGGACCAAACATGTTAGTCTAGCCTTGTTGACTTGTAATTGATTTTAAGACCGATCTTGTTTGACTAGAAAACATGTTTTGGACTAACACTAGAGCAAATTGTTGACCTAAGCAGTTGGGCTAGTGAACCAGTGATTTGGTTGAATTTTTTAGGGAGACTCAAATATCAACAAATATTTTCCTAAAAATATAATTTTTAATATTTTATGTACTATTTTGCAAAATATAAAATTTTTTGAGATAATATATGTTTGTAAATATTTTTTTTTCTAAAAATAAATTTTTTTATACTACAAAAGTAAATTTGCAAAAAAAAATAAATAAAAGGATGTAATAATATATTTTCCAAAATATTTTTGTTAAAAATATAAAATTTTAAATTATATGCATTAATTTATAAAAACATTTAACATTTTCGAAAAAAATAAATTGAGGCTGATGTAGCCTCAGTGAACCTTGACTTTTTTTTAAAAAAAAGGGGGGAAAAAGAGGGGAATGGGATGGGGAAAGTGGAACACCCACCCTGTGAGATAATGGGATGCTCGAACACACTCTTGACCCCCCTCTTTCCACCTTTGCCAAAACATACAAAAATTCACGTACTTCGGTCAATGTGACCTGCATCCACATGTAGAGGGACAAATTTACCTTATTCTTTCTTGAGAAAAACTGATGCAACAAGTACAAGAGCCCTTACAGCCAAAATAAATAATACAACCCCCAAGAAATCTGGTTTGGATTGCTTTAAATAATAAATAAAAAAGGGTTAATTTGTACCCACCCTTTAATTTTTTTTCTTCATTGTTCTCCTAAAATTTTGATTTAGGTTATAATTCAAAGCAAAGCATGAAGAAATAATTCAAGGTATCTCAACAATAAATGCTCACATTAGAATAAGAATGATATCTCATTTGTGAGAAAAACTTTATGTCATGCACAAATTAAACAAATGTGACATTTTGTAATTTCTTCCACTAATGCTATATATATATATATAGGTGACACAATGAGACTATCACAAATACTTATATTTTGGTGATATACATACATGTCACGAAATAATTAAAACATACATGACAAAACCAAATGGTCACAAATAATGTACAATGGTATTAGTGACATAACGTCAAAAATTGTTTTAAAAAAATTACGTTATATAATTGTCACAAAAAATGCAAAACATTGATGACAAAATGAGAGCGCTACCAAATATTATTAGTGTCACTAAAAATATTTCCCTCCATCTCCAGTTGAAGGGAAAATTTGGCTCCACACATTGTGTGACGCTTCTATGTGACATTATCAAGCATTGTCATGTACAATATTCAGTTTGTGGAATTGAGTGACGATATTTGATTTTTGTCACATTATATGCTCTTTTAGTGACGTATGAAAAATACGTCATATAGAAAATCGCCACTAATCATCAAATTTGTTGTAGTGATATAGGTGCTTGGAAGAAATGTTAACATGGGTGAATGCCAGAAGTAAATAAGTCAAGATAAATGTTGTACTATAACCATGAGGCAAGATTGAGTCTTGAATTTCATGTTTTGATTTATTGTCTAGGATGGGGATAGCATTTCCTTGATGATATTGTTACTGAAATTATGAAGATGCACTTTGGAAGTAAATTAGATCATTTGGTGGCTTAGAGCTTAGAGACAATATTTCAAGGGTTATTGGGATATTTCCATACATATTTGACACCTTTATATTGTAAGATTCATGCTTGGAATCACTAGAGTTAATTTGCAAGTTATGATAATGAGTTGAGTGGAAATTGTGACCTGAATTTGGAGGTCATAGAGGTGGAAATTGCAGAAGATTAAAAATGAAAAATTGTAATGATTTATTTGATCTATCTATCTGCCAAATTTCATATTTACTGGGCGTAAACTCTATGAGAGATGATCCATTATATTTGACATGTCCTAAAAATAATAGTGTATGGACTTATGGATTTATAGACAAATTCCAGACTTAATAAGTAAAATGAGACAAAGTGCTCAGTATAGAAAATATTCCTTATTACCTTGACCTTCAATTTTCAAAATTTCAAGTTATTGGATTTGTAGATTAGAAGTTATGATCTATTAAAAGACTTGTACAAGATGATGTCGCTACAAAAAATCTTCAGGTTTAACATGATTTTTCTCACTTCTGGAGACTAAATTTTGTGAATGATTTAACAAGGAAAAATATTCAGGATTGTCCTAAGTTTGGTACTACAAAATATCTTTACAATTTTTGGTATGATCTTGTAGTTATGTGTAAATTTTCAGGGTGATTGGTTTTTTATTTGACAAATTATTCATTTATATACTTTTGTGAATAATTTTTGTTTATTCAGTCATTTTCCCTAGAGTGGGATTCTGAAATTCTGTATTTTTTCTCGTGTGAGTATTTTGGGAAAAACTTGTGAATATTCTATATTTTGGCTTTAAAATCTGTCTGAATGTTTTGGTCTCCAATTGAGCGGTATGCAACCTTGTCAGTGGGGGGTTAAACCCTGACCTTGTCGACAATAAATTCTAGAAAAATGAGACTACAGTTTCGCACCGTGACCGTTTGGTGAAATAATTAACGGCCATCTGATATTCAGTCTTAGGTCACCGAGGGTAAATAAATGACCTCTGTTATTCTGGCTCGGGTCTCCGAGGGTAAACAAATAACCTCTGGCTTCTAT
Organism: Dioscorea cayenensis subsp. rotundata; assembly: GCF_009730915.1. Taxonomy (NCBI): domain Eukaryota; kingdom Viridiplantae; phylum Streptophyta; class Magnoliopsida; order Dioscoreales; family Dioscoreaceae; genus Dioscorea; species Dioscorea cayenensis. Next base: position 4,371 of record NW_024086804.1, read on the forward strand.
AGTGAATTTATTGACATATACTGAAATCTGTTACTCTCTACTTTGTTCTTTTTATTTTGATTATTTGCAAGAATACGAACTTTTTGTTTTGTCTTGAAGTTGTATTTCTGAGATCGTATTCTGGGTTTTAAATTTTTGTGATTGACATGAAAGTATTCTTTTATTAGAATATTATACTCTGCATTTTGTTTAAATTACAATTTCAGAGATTTGTATTATTCTGAAAATTCGATATGCTTGAAACACCTAAATTTTTTGGTTGGATTAATTTTATGTTTTAGTCATTGCACCCTTGGTTACTTTCTGTGATCTTCCATCAAACACGGTAGTGTATCCAGCATTGTCAATCTGACTGATAAAAATCAAGTTCCTTTTCAAGCCTGGGATATGCCTTAAAGGCGCTGATAAACTACGGTGAGTAGTTCATTAGGAAGTGTAAAATTGAAGATGGATGATACTGAGATTTGATTTTGAGTGAGGATATTCACAAAAAGATTGGGAGAATTATGCGGATTAGCTTTGAGTATACAAAGCGGGAGGAAAGAAGACAGCATGATGAGTCGGGAAAAAAGGATCGTAGAAAGATATTATGCAGTTGGAATTGCGATATGAAGAGTCACTCAATAGTCGGGTGTAGTGTAACAAAGAAGAATAAGAAGAAATTAATCGAGAAGATGACTGATTTTGCAAATTCAGCCAGTGAAGATGTTGATGATGCTCTTGTTTGTTGTATTGACAATTCTATTGAGTCATGGATTCTAGACTCAGGTGTGTAATTTCACTAAACAGCCTGTAGAGAATTGCTACATAATTATGCAGCAAGAAAATATAGAAAGGTTTATCTTGCTGATAATGAACCTTTGGAGATTGCGGGGAAGGGTTAAGTTCACATAAGGATTGCCAATGGAACACAGTGGAAGCTGCAAGAAGTCAAGCATGTTCAAGGCCTGAATATGGGGGGTCTGTCCCAGTATGATCTCTTGGAGGCTTGTGCTACTATATCACCTTCATTGATGATTCCACTAGAAAGGTATGAGAGCGAGATAATGGTCTTGAGCGAGTACTATGCAAAAAGTTATTCAAGTGGGAAGATTCCAGTCAAGTGGGAGTTAGCCATAAAAGAGGAAATGAACTCTCTAGAGAAGAATGAGACTTGAGTGTTGGTGGCTGCAAGAAGATAAGAAAAGCCTCATAGAACAAATGGGTGTACTATGTCAAGGAAGAGCATGATGACAGAGAAAAAGTACAAAGGGCCGGACTAGTGCACGATTTCTTGGAGGCTTGTGCTACTATATCACCTTCATTGATGACTCCACTAGAAAGAGTATGAGAATAGATAATGGTGGTGAGCCAGAGTACTATGCAAAAGTTATTCAAATGGAAGATTCCGTCAAGTGGGAGTTAGCCATAAAAGAGGAGATGAAATCTCTAGAGAAGAATTAAACTTGAGTGTTGACTAAACTGCAAGAAGGTAAAAAAGCCTCATAAAACAAATGGGTGTACCGTGTCAAGGAAGAGCATGATGACAAGAATAGGTACAAGGGCAGACTAGTGGTGAAGGGCTTCTAGTGGTTGATTGAGGATGAGACAGTAGCATTCAAGAAGGTACTTGGTGCAGAGAATCCAACAAACATGTTGACAAAAAGTGTAACCATCCATAAACTGAGGTTATGCATGGCCTCATTTGGCCTCCAAGTTACTTAATCAAGAGGAGGTGCCACACTAAGAGCATCATCTGAGCTATAAAGATGAGGGTTATAAGAAAGCTGCTAATTATATTAGAAAATTAGTCTCTAAGTGGGAGATTGTTGGGTATGTGGAACCCTGATTGTGTAACACCCCCTGAGGCGAGGGTGTGAGGGAGCATCAGAGTCTCAGGGGTATATCTGGATTTGAACTCTGATCAAGATATGTCTCAGAGTTCAAATCCAGATATCTTCAATTTCTTCTATATATAGGTTGTCCCTTGTAAGATGTAAGTGTGCTCTAGATATGCCCCAGAGTTTAAATCTAGATATTCCTCATATTTCTTCTATATATAGGCAACACCCTTGTAAGATGTAAATGTGCTTTAGATATTGAAACAATACCCTAGTACGGCCGTGGATGTAGGCAATATTGCCGAACCACGTAAATCTTATCTTGTCATGCTTGTGATTGTTTTCTACTTTATTTTTCAATCTCGATCATCGGTGGGAATATGATTCCCAGCATTAAATTCATGTAAAGGTATAATAATTGTTTACAAAAATTTTGTATTGAATTATATATATATATATATATATTATGAATTTGTGGGTGTGGTTGTACTTTTTTTACTAAGTCGATAACTGACTATCTATATAATTCAACCATGTTCCTGGGCTTTAGAGTTGTGTTATATAAATATTGGCGTATCATGTGATTGTATAATGTACTTCTTTGGTGTGTATATATATTACTTTTTTTACTTTTTATTATCTTTATATATGTGTGTATATATATATTTGTTTCTATAATAGTAGAGATTAATTAGAAAAACATAGAAACATTATTTTTTTTTGTTTTTTTTCTAATTGTTTGTTTGACATTTTTCCAATTTTTTTAAAAATAAAAAAACCCTTCAAATTATGAATAACTGGTAAATAAAACAAAGACCAGGGCTTACTGAAAAGTTTTCTAACAGAGATGCGATTGCCACCGTCTTTCTTGTTTCTTGATCCATTTGATCATTCTGAGCTCATGTCCATGGTTGCTCAGGTGGATCATTGTTTTTCACTTGCTTGATTCTCTCCTTTTTTCTAAAAGGTTTTGTTGGAGAGAAAAGGGACGATCAATGTCACCAAATGGGTTTTTTGAAAATACTATAGATGTGAACATGGGGCACTATACCAATGAACATGGGCTTCAACACAACCACTTACACGCCCATGTAATTCTTAACCTTTCTTGATTTTAGATGTCTTTGTAGCACAACTCAAGATATCCTACAATTGAAAGTTGAGCGGCCTTGTACACAACCCTAAAACATGCCCTTATAACTCTTGAGTTCATCGATGCGGTAGCATTATTTACTGATTGTACTTTAAGAAAATTGACTGCTAATCTACAGAGCAAAAACATGGTTACTATAGCAGCTGTGTTTGTTTTTGAATTTTCAAGATCTTTAATTGTTTCCTATTTGAGTACAAATTTAGGATCTATCAACATGATAAACACATAAAAAATAACAAGCAAAGCAAGACTCGCGATTTAGTGTGGAAATCTCCTTCAATCTAGGGGTGAAACCCCACAGGACCCTAAGGAAACTTAAAAACCTTTCCACTTAAAAACCCATTTACAATGCCTTTCCTAGATTAAACTAGTGGTACACATGTCCAATGGCAACACACATTCACCAAGAGATGTCTAATGACACAAGCATCATTATCATCTTTATAGATGGATAACAACACCAAAGTAAGGATCAAAAGGAAGATCAAACCTAATCAATAGAAAAAGCTTGTTGCAAGGATTCTCCACCCATTGTTTGAGTTAAGATCTGAAGGCGAATCACCATCCGATCACCTTACCCTAGCTCACCCTCTTTCTTTCTTCCTCTTGGTATTATAACTAATGGTTTCTTACTTCTCTTCCTTTTCCTTTCTTTTCTTATTTCTTCCCTATTGACATAGCTTCATTTTTTTTATGGAGATGGGTTGCACTTCTTGATGAGCTCCCACTAAATGAAGGCTGACTCAACAGGTTTTGATCCGTTTTAGTGTTAGATGTCGGGTAAATTTCTTGGTTGGGTAGTAACTTTTGGTCAAATCTCACTTTAAGCACCAACCTTCAATTCATACCAAAGTGAGCACTAAGTTTCTATTCTCTTTCACCGACTGAGCACTTGGCCATTCCGGTGAGAAACTTATGACGTGACCACCAGATTCTTGCGTGGACTCCTATTTTCGATGTAAGAGGCTGTCTATAGCCTTCCACGCCAACGACTTACCCACATCAGCAAGAAAAGACCCACGTCAGCTGCCACGTAGGCATCTTCCAAGTGAGAACTTCCCTTCAAATCGTTTTAACCATTTAACCCAAGTTTTTTACAGCGTTGGCGAGGGTGAAATTAGCGGCGGCAGCTGCGATGTGAGGCGGTTTTAGGGCAGGCGGTGTAGAGATTGGGCCAGAAGTCCATCGGAACAAAAGGGAAGCTTTAGCGAGCAGTGCGGCCAAAGGAGAAGCATCATGTAGAATTTGTAAATTCATGTTCTTCCTCGCTTTCAGGTGAAAAACATCTATAACCAAGATGTGGCAGCGAATCAGAAAAATGGAGGTAAAAAATAACTACCAGCTAGAGTAAGGAAGAAGAAATTGGGTGCAAAACCTGTATTGAAGTCTCGAATGAAGGATAACACTTTGGTGGCTAAAGAGAAAGAGGGAACGGTTGGGAAAAGAAAAAGAATATGGAAACCACCTGTGGGAAGGTCTTGATGGGGTGTTTTAATTTTGTTTTATTTTTTTTATTAAATGTATAGTATAAATGCATACTTGTATGTTCTATGTTTTTTGGAAATGTGGGGACTTCATATTGTAAACTTTTGTGTTTTTCAACAAAGCCTTGTATGTTCTGTTGGGTGACCTCCATATTTTTTGTGTTAATGAAATGTGGTTTTTAATGGAAAATTTGTATAGTATAATATGATCTGATTGTATTTGATTATGGGTGAATTGAGTTAGATTCATCCTAAATTGAGTGAATTTTTATACAGAAGTGAATTTTCATACTTTTTGCAAGAATTGTGAACTTTTATCACAAAGAAATGATTCATGAATTAACCCATGATTGTAAATTAACCTAGACAAAGCAGTGACTTCTTCTGTTGCTTGCAAATTAACCGATGATGGAGGAAGGAATTGTGAACTTTCCAATTTATGCCCCTGATGCTTCTGCTGTAGTTTCTCCTCTGTTGTTTGAAGTGGAAGACCTATTGCACTGACTTCAACACTGAAAGCAGTGACCTTTGCTGTTACTTCAAAACTCCCCGAACATCGTACACTTGCTCGGCAGACATCGCCAAACATGAAGCACTACTACCAGCGATCGTACGCTTGCGAGAAGCACAATAAAAAAACTAGGGCTAAATGTAATCTCGACTTTGATGATGAAGACGATGCCTATGTGGCAGCCAACGTGGGTCATTTCTTGCTGATGTGGGTAAGTCGCTGATGTGGAAGGCTCTAGACAGCCTCTTACAAAAAAAATAGGAGTCCATGCAAGCAATCTGGTGGCCACATCATAAGTTTCTCGCCGGAAAAGGCCAAGTGCTCAGTCGGTGAAAGAGAATAGAAACTTAGTGCTCACTTTGGTATGAATTGAAGGTTGGTGCTCAAAGTGAGATTTGACCAAAAGTTAATACCCAACCAAGAGATTTACCAGTTAGATGTCTGAAATTCCTTTAATTTCAACCATCTAGAATGGATAATTTTGATATATTGTTTTTAAACCTGTGAGATTTCAAGATTAGTTTATTGATGAATATTGATGGAAGTTAGTAAATTATGTTAACAAAACAATTTTACAATATGATGTTTGTATTAGGGGGAAAACAGAGAGATAAAGAGAGAGAAAGCTGACAGAGTGATGTTTTCTCTAGGACTAAAGTTTCAGATTTGTTTGTTTTGGGCCAAAACAGAATTATGTTATTCCTGGTCTTGAATTAGTTAGTTTTGTTTCTTCTTGATAAGAAGCCATCTGCAACCACTTGTAACTATGCAGTTTATTTCTTTTCTTTTACTTTTAATGATGTTGTACTAAACTTGCTCTCCATATCTATGTCTATATAAATATATATGTTGGTTTCTCTGTATTCTATATTATTTGCCTTCTCTTTCATTGAGTTGGAGCCACTGGAAAATTCCTATTTTTGTTTGAGTAGATAATGCATGAAATTCTCATCCTGATTAGTTTTAATAAATGCTTATAAAATAATCAAATTTTATTTATCTTCAAGAATATGCGAGACGAGGCTGCAAAAAATTTTCAAGTAAAATTATTGAAATACTTAACTTGTTCTTCTATAATATATCAAATATCTAGGCATCAGATTCCTTTCAATGGATGCATCAACTTTCTTTGGCCAGAGCTGCACAAGGTCCATCAGTGGAGCAAATTTGCAACAGGAAACATTTAACCAATGAATTTATGGTCAGCCACATGCTTTTATTTAATTTCCTTGATCAACATATTCCTTTGAATCTCAGCAAAATTCATTTCTAAGAATCAAGAAGAAAAATTATGTTCTTCTCCTTGCCACTTAATCAACCAAAATGGCTATCTAATCTATTCTATTAGATACCTTATTTTCTTTTTCATATTGTTGGCATCCTTTTCTCTTCTTTTAAAAAGTATAATGCATCGAAAATGTTGCTTAGGTCATGTGATTGAATTGATCCTATAAGCTTGAAACTGTGAACAAAGAAAGGTTGGTATAATGTGTTACAGAGAAATTGTGCTTAAATTTTGTGATCAATCTGAGAAATGACTTATTTAAGGTGTTTTGATCTTGTCATCATCAAGAACTATAGCCATTTGCCAATTTTTCTAGTTTTGCTTTGAAGGTTTTATAAGATCCGGTGCACTTATCTAGCTTTCTTTTTATGTTTTTTGTTGTCTCGCTTCTACCATTTGATTTGGTTTTTCTTTCTAAACTACATCAACTGTAAATGCAACAATTCATCGACCAATGTTGAACAAAGCTATGGGCCATGATTCTAAGACTGGTATTCATGAAATTGGACACTTACCTGGAAAATTTGATGGCAAGACTTTGACTAGTTTTATTAGATCAATTTATTTGGCTTGATTTTTGTTTATCATCCCTTTAATTTCTACCCAATCTTTTTTCCAACTCGAGAATTAACATGATTTGGTGCTTGAAACTTTGTTGAAGATGTCAATCTTGGATTTGTATGATGCAACCAGTGTTGTATGATGCAACCAGTGTTGAAATTATTTGGAGTTCTAGTAAATGAAAAGCAATAATTTTTTTTTTAAAAGGTGGATAAATCACAATAACATTTTACATCTTTTAAATTCCACTGCACGCTAAATTGATGGATACTGGCTATTTTTGCCCCTTCTTATCTCTGACCACCAAGATTGGGATTTCATTCAAAATGCAATCTTTCCTTTCCACAATGGTGTTGATTATGAATGTGAAATCATGATCTACCACCATCTCTTAAGACCTAGAAACTTGGATGTTTTTGCTTCTGGAAATTTCAAGTGTTGGTATTTGTTGAGAAATTGAACAACGATCTAAAAGGAAAATCACAAGCAACACACAAAAACACCAAATTTAACGAGGTTTGGCAAAGTATGCCTATGTCCATGGGAGCGGAGTGGCTATTGATCTCTTATTAGAATTAATTAGGGTTACATATTATATGAATATATATATATATAAACCCTAACCGGTATAATTTACTAAAATACCCTTGTATTGTACACATGGGGCGTTGCCCCCACTAACCATCTGGAGCTTCCCTTTACATGCTCACCATGTATATGAGCCATATACAACAGTATTCTAGCATATTGCATGTTGTTAATGTAATCAGTGTTGTAAAACTCAAGTGGAGGTTACTCTTTCATTATTATTTCTTTTTATGGAATTTTATATCTGACTAGAATGATGCATTTTGTTTATGTGGTGTATTAGTTGCCATGAAATTTGTCACAATTTAGTGTGGACCCCGTCATACACTAAGCTTGATTAGAACACTAAAAAGCATTTGTTTTTCACCCCTTATTCCCTTTCATTTTGTCAGGTTGCTCTCAAAATCTAGTGGTAATAAGTAATTCCCATAGGAATTCCTGGGTTTCCATCACATCTATGCCTTAACCAAGCCTTTTAACTCTATTTCTTCCTTTTTCATTTGCTTCTTCTTCTTCTTCTTCTTCTTATTTCTATTGTTTTGAGGGTGGTTGCTAGCTTTAGGAGATTTTGGAGCTTAGAAATTCAGATGCTCCTTAAGAAAGCTAAAATCAACACTTCCTTCTTTGCTTGAGACTAGCGAGTTGTGGGAAGCCAAGATGACTTTTCCTTGCAAAATTTTTCAATGAGAAGAAAACTTGAGGCCGGGTGATTCTTAGCTTGCTACATCTAAACCGGGTAAGTTCCTAAGTTAAGGATGTTTTGGTTGAATTTCGGGAGTACGTTGGTTTTCCAAAACTTGGTGTTTGTTATAGGTGTTGCCAAGTGAATCTTTGTAGTTCTAGTCTTTGCTAAATTGTTTTCCATTGTTATCATTGGTTGAATTGGTTACTTAGAGCTCTAAGATTTTGTTCATATGCGAGCATCCATCTCCCTTTTGGCTTCATGATTCCATCTTGTTACTACCTCTTTAAAAATTTTTATTAAGGGAGCTAAAAGTACAATTCAATTCTATCTTTCACAGATGCTTTTGATCGGTATGCCATACCTTCTTAAACACCATCTTGAACCCTTTTTATTTTGAAGTTGCTTGATTAGTATACACTTTGTTCTTGTGTTAATCCTTTTGTTAATTGCTTTAGAGCTTTAGTTGTGAGCTTTCTCCTCCCATGGAAGTGTTGTTGAGCTTCTTTGCTTGGAAAATATTGGAGATCACATTGTGATTAGTGTTCTTTCCAAGCCTTTGCCATGTCTATCAGAATGGTTTTAAGTCTATTTTAATATGTGGGGGAGCTTCGTTTTGGCTCAAATATCTAGGTTTTGGCCATTCCTTGAAAGAATTAGTATAGCTTTTATATTAATTAGAAAGTGCTACGTTTCTATGCTCCTTGCTCACCCAACATGCACCTTGACTTGTTGAATTTTGTGCTCTCATTCTATTTAACTTCTAGTGTTAAACCTTGGAAATTAACAAAGCCTTGCTTGCTATACCTTGCCTTTTCCTGTGTTCGGTTTTTCATGGAGAAAGTCTATTGTTAGTAATTTTAGGTCTAAATTTTAGAAAGGATTTTAATTCTCATTGCTTGTTTTAGGATTTTCGATGAAGTTTGAGTTGGTGTTTGGATGAGTTGGAGTTTTGGCGGTAGCAGGTAAGTAATCCACAAATATTATTTTGACAAGTTTTAATTGCAAAATTTCTGATATTATTTGATTATATATTTAAAATCTCCCAAGAGTGGGAGCCTACAACTATTTTGTTTAAAGGAATATTTCATTTTTGGATTTTAAATTTTGGTTTGTAACTTTACAGTATTCTTTCAGTGACTTTTTGTATATGAATTTTGAATATGTAGAAAATTTTGAACTTAGCCTTCAAAGATATTTTGTTATGAATATTGTAAGTAATCTACTGATATTTTCTGTATATCATTTCATTATTATTTATGTCCTTATTTTAGGAATTTTCTGAAAATATGGTTGTGTTAAGCATCCAATCATCTTTTAAATATTTTTCTGACCATCCATTTGTTTATAAGATCTCTATGCGATAGGATTGTGATCTTGTTATGGTATGATGATAAGATCAAAGTTCATGAAGTTAATGTATAGTGGATGCCAAATATGTTTTGAAGGATGTATGTTGATTATAGATAATGTTGAATTGATGTCCAAGTTGACATATAGGTGCTTGGAAGAAATGTTAACATGGGTGAATGTCAATAGTGAATAAGTCAAGAGAAATGTTGTACTACAACCATGAGGCAAGATTGAGTCTTGAATTTCATGTTCTGATTTATTGTCTAGGATGGGGATAGCCTCTCCTTGATGATATTGTTACTGAAATTATGAGGATGCACTTTGGAAGTAAATTAGATCATTTGGTGGCTTAGAGCTTAGAGACAATATTTCAAGGGTTATTGGGATATTTCCATACATATTTGACACCTTTACATTGTAAGCTTCATGCTTGCAATTACTAGAATTAATTTGCAAGTTATGATAATGAGTTGAGTGGAAATTGTGACCTGAATTCGGAGGTCATAGAGGCGGAAATTGTAGAAGATTAAAATTGAAAAATTGTAATGATTTATTTGATCTATCTATCTGCCAAATTTTATATTTACTGGGGGTACACTCTATGAGAGATGATCCATTATATTTGACATGTCCTAAAAATAATAGTGTATGGACTTATGGATTTATAGACAAATTCCAGACTTAATAAGTAAAATGAGACAAAGCGCTCAGTATAGAAAATATTCCTTATTACTTTGACCTTCAATCTGCAAAATTTCAAGTTATTGGATTTGTAGATTAGAAGTTATAATCTATTAAAAGACTTGTACAAGATGATGTCTCTACAGAAAATCTTCAGGTTTAACATGATTTTTCTCACTTTTGGAGACTAAATTTTGTGAATAATTTAACAAGAAAAAATATTCAGGATTGTCCTAAGTTTGGTACTGCAAAATATCTTTGCAATTTTTGGTATGATCTTGGAGTTATGTGCTCTAAAATAAAACATGTTAGAATTGATATTATGCCGAGACCTTGAGAGTATAAATTTTCAGGATGATTGGTTTTTATTTGATGATTTATTCATTTATATAATTTTGTAAATAATTTCTATTTATTTAGTTATTTTCCCTAAAGTGGGATTCTGAAATTCTATATTTTTGCTCTTGTGAGTATTTGGGAAAAACTTGTGAATATTTTGTATTTTGGCTTTGAAATGCGTCTCGAATGTTTTTGGTCTCCAAATGAGCGCTATGCAACCCTACCCATTGGGGGTTAAACCCCGACCTTGTCGACAAGCAATTCGGGAAAATGAGACTACGCTTTCACACGCGTGTCCGCTCAGTGAAATAATTAACGCACCATCCGATATTCGGTCTCGGGTCATGAGGGTAAATAAATAACCTCTCATATTCCGCTCGGGTCACCGAGGGTAAACAAATGACCTCTGGCATCTATAGTGAATTCGGAGACATACTCTGGAGTCTGTTTCTTTCTGCTTTGACTTTGATTTTGATTATCCTCAATTAGACTTTTGTATGCTATTGATTTATGTGCATATTTTAGATCTAATATTTTTCTTTTTCAGACTTTTTAGGTTACTTATTGGGCTTTTGAGCTCATGGATTCTTTTAAATCCTTTTCAGGTCAGAAGTAGTAGACTGGCTAATTCCCTAGCTAGCAGGCTACTTTAGTTGTATCGCCCTTGTTGTGGTAGAAGTCGAGTCTTTGTAGCTGTTTGACCTGATTTTTGTATTTTGGTATCGCAGACTTCTTGTATATTAGCTCTGTATATTCTGGAGAGTCTGTAATATTGTAACTTAGTTGGTCTGTTGTATTTTTGTTTGTCCTGAACCAGGTTCTGAGGCCTTGTAGGCCTATGGGGTTCACGCCCTATGGGTCTGCAACCATTTGTTTGCGCACCGGGTATAGAAAGCTGGGTTCGGGGCGTGACATTTAGTCTCTGCATGCAGTTTCATGTTTCTTTTGTTTTTATATTTTTATGGCATTGTACAGAAATATGCTGATGTCACAATCTGGCTAGGCCTGTAGGTTGGGAATTTGAGATGAATGTGCATAGAAACATTTCTTCTCCAAATGCTCTGATTCCCACTTTGCCTCCAAATTTCCTGCTGATTTAAGCACCACCAATTCCAAGCAAGCCAATGTCTGGTCAGTTCCTTCTGTAGTTCCATAGAAAGTGCCGACGAAAAAGGTATGAAGCTTTTCCATTTTGATCATAGCCATGCCAATGATATAGATCTTCCAACAACCAAATTATAGAAGATTATTAAATGAATTTTATCTGGAGATGTTGATAAAATCAAGCAATGATTTTGCACATACTAGTAGAATCATACTCCTTCAGCCTTTGCAACCTTATATATGAATAATGCATCATGTAGAATCTAAGCGTCTTGCCTATAAATAATACCAATTAAAACAAGATCTAAAGTTAATAGACAAAGAAGAGAATCATGGTATATTTTTAAGTAATTCATCTTAAACTTGATATTATAATCTCAATGTTAAATGAATTATTATAAGGTTTTGCCTTTTGTCAATGGAAAATTTTCGTTTTGATAGAATCCTATTGACTAGAGATTCAAGATCATCACTAAATTGAATCCATTTGATCTGTATATATATGTATATATATATTATAAATATAAATTTTCTATATCTAAAGTAGTTAGAATAAAGTTTAAATGCTGAAGTGTAGAGTAAGATCCCATGTTTCATTACATTTTTCTTCGTCTTTTTTTTAATATTTTCTAATCCATGAACCTTGACAATTGCCCTATAAAGATTTGCTTTCGCTACGGCTATTTTAGGTTCCCTTAACCAAGTCACTACCTATGAGTCGCCAACGTTAACTCATTCTTCAATTGGCACGCAATCAGAGATGACATTCTCCTTCCACTACTTGGGAGCTGATGATTTCATGCGCTATTTCACTTTTTGATGGGGTTATTTTCACTTTTTTCTCACAGTATTATTTCTCTATCAGTCACCTAAGAATATTTAGTCTTACAAGATGGTCTTTACTGATTCACACGGGATTCCACATACCGCATGCTACTCAAGTTAAATACTTATTGTCAAGGACGTCAAAAGGTTAATATTAAAAGGTTGATATATATCAAACCCATTGATACACATTTGATATAATTGAAGGTAAAAGGTACATTTATACGGATTTACATTCACATAAAATTCTCACAATTCACAATTCAACTTTCTAATAAATAAGAGAAATTAATTATACACCCCTACAAAAATGATGTTTATTTATATACCCCTACAAATCATCTTTATTTGTTTATATGGCCCTTAAAAGTCAATGAAAAATTTTATTACAAAATTAAACTATTTTTAACTCTTCTGTCTTCATTTATTATGGGAAATAAAAAATAGAGAAAAATAAAAATTATTTTATATTTTGATAAAATTTGTATATTGATGTTTAACTTTAAGCTTATAAACAAATAAGGATATTTTATTTCTTCCATAGCAATTTTTTTAATCTCTATATAATACAGTTTTAATTTGTCTGTTTTAGTCATTTTAGTCATATCTCTTTATTCTCTGTAATATTATCGATTCATCCACTATTATTAATATATATATATATATATATATAATTTTGATTTTTATTACCGTATATTATCCACTTCTACAAGCAAGGATACCTAAGAACTTGATTACAAGCACCACTTAAAAACAAGGAGAAATTTAAAAAATAAAATTAAATCAGGTTTTAATTAAAAAAATATAATCTGATCAGTAAACAAAAATATATCCCATAATAAAAAATAATTGAATACTTTACCACTTATTATTATTATTATTATTATTATTATTATTATTTGTGATTGTGCTTTGCAGCGATTAAAATATCCATGGGAAAAAAATCAAAGATCTAAAAGAATAAAATAGAAACAGTATAATCAAAGACCCTTTTGACAAAGGCAATTTGAAAATTATTGAGCACAGATTCCGTGACACACATCATTGTACTTTTCAGAGCTTACTTTTCTCAGATCTTCGCTTCCGAACAACTTTTTGTTTTTTATTAATGATGTAACTTCTCAGTTTTGATAAGCATCAGAATGTTGGTTGTACTTTGTTTTTTCACCAATCAATACTTGCAACATGGTTTGTCAAACTTATTTTATTATTTGTTTAATTATGTTGGCAGCAGGTGGTCAGGAAAGTCCTGCTGTCCTTACTATATGAGCTATCAATCTCATCATCAAGATCATGCATTGTCTGACTTTGTACATGACCGCAATTTGACTCTACTTCCCATTTTCCCTTTTTGCTTCTTTTCCATTCACCTGAAACAAATTTTTTACCGAGACGAGTGCACAAGTTTTCATGAAAAAATTAATAAAGTATTTATATGTAATCATTATTTACATTCTTAAAAATTTTATTTTATGAAAGATTTTAACCATGACTAAAATACTAATTGATGGAAGCTTAAGAGTTAGTGACAGACTCAGTGTTAGAGATGATTTCTCGATTGATAGCAAGAGATGGAAGCTCAAGGGGAACGGCATTTACACTGTTAAATCCTTCTACAACTTCCTGAACGATGGTGGGTTGAGATGCCCTGTGGTGAGATTCTTCTGGCGGAAGCCATTTCCGAAGAAAGTCACTATCTTTAACTGGTTGGCGTGGAAAAAGAGGATGCTTACTCTGGAGGTTCTTGCCAACAGAAGCTGTAATCGGCTCCCTACCGCTACTTGTGTCATGTGCTACAATGCTATAGAGTCAACAGACCATCTCTTCTTGCAGTGTTCATTCTCTAGACAGGTGTGGACGTATTTTGTGCGCCTTCTGCGTCTCCCTGAGCCCCCTGGGTCCTTACAGGAGATTTGGGGTAGTTGGATATCGTCGGTGCGTGCGATCAGTAGAGATGTGGGGGACTTAGTTGTAAAAGCAATTGTGTGGAATATTTGGCTAGCTAGAAATGATTGCATCTTTAATGCCAAATGTATGTCTACTCATGAGTTCATCTTGAAAATTGATCGTTTGTTACTATCCTAGTTTTCCTCAGTGTCGGAGAGTGCACGTGAGAAGATGGAGGAGACTTTTATTAAGATTCGACAGAGCTTGGAGACCCTTAGCGCCCGTGATTGGGGGGCTAGAGGCGATACATCTTCAGGCGTGGCTTCTGAGCAGGGCATGGGCTAGTCGTTTGTTGGCTGTGGGTGGAGGACACTGTCTTGTCCTCTTTTTTGTGGTTGGATGTTTTGTTTTGTGGGGGGTTGTGACCCACTGCTTGTGGTGTCTTGTTGCCCCTGTTGGCTTGTTGTTAGGCCCGCTGGCCTTTTTGTAGCTTGTTTCTTTTTTAATATATTTGTGGTTTATCCATCTTTTAAAAAAAACGATAATAATAATAAAATAAAATACTAATAGATTATTTGGTCATGACTCATTTGTATAAAGTTTACTAATATCAATTTTTTAATGTAAGATTTCATGTCTCATTAAAGAAGTGAATTTAAACTTCAATTTTTTTAAGTAAGATTTTATGTTTTATTGAAGAGGCAGGTTCAAACCTCAAGTTGAGATTATAAATGTTGTTGAATTTACGTTTTGTTTCACGCATGTGTCCATCTCTAACACGTGATTTACATATATTATATAAAAAAAATATTTTTTAATTTTAATATAATATTTATATACATATATTATATAATTGCCGTGGACCATGATTGGAGTGCATGATGTATCTAAAAAGACACTCAAAGCATGCCAACAACTTTGTCCTAAGTAGAGTTTTTGGATATGGACCGGACCAGATTTTTTTAAAGTACTTTATTAATAATTTCTTCCCTGACTTTTCTTGACCTTTGTCTATATATATATAACATAACCCTCTTGCTTGGAAAGCAACTACCCACCCTCATCAAGTGGCTTCGCTTCTCACCCCAATTCCCTATCCTTGTTCCATCTTCAACTCCCCTAACATGAACATTATTGCAGGACTAGACAGTGCCACTGCAAACACTAGCACACAACATCTTCTTTAAATCTCAAATGAAGTCCAAGATTTCATCTCCATCCTCAAAGACCTCCTTTTTAATGCACTCAACATTCTGTAATGAATGGGGAAGAACTAGTGGGAGAGTCTGTCATTTGGAAGAATGCAGATGTGGAAACAATTGGTTTAAGAGTGATGAAGTGGAGGATGATGTGGCAGAATCTTCTACAGTTGGGAAAATGAGTAAAAGAGAGAGGAGGAGTAATGTAAAACTCGCAGACTTTGTCTACACCTGATAGCTGGCAAAAGGAAGGAAGATGATTGGAAAAATTGGAGAAGCTTGTGACACTGAAGTTCAGCAGCTATAAAAGGGTGAAGGATAGAGAAAAGAGGGGGAGCTAAGAAGAAAGAAGAGGACCTGGGCCTGGCTTGATACTCCGGCGATCTTTCCGGAGACCAGCTAAGAGGGAAGTTGATGTGGGACGTATTGAGGAGATGGCATGCGCGTTCATGCGGAAGTGGGACGCGAAGTAATAAGGGTATTTTGGTAATTCGCCGGGCAGTGGAGTTTTTAGGTTACTTGGGCCTAGTCTGATGGGAAACGGGCCAACAAACACAAGTCACAAGTTTGCTGCGACTTGTGTTTAACTCTGATACCAAACTGATGCAGCGGTATACTCGAACTGTTGATTCGCGCACGAATACCCAGTACAAGTCTTCAAAACCTGTTGATCAAAAGATAGCCAGGAATTGGAAAAGAGAGTAAATTTTATTACTCAAGAGAATAACTATTACAAAACTGAATTCCTCTTGCCCATAGGCTTACATTAAATAGGAAAAAAATCAAAGATATGAAAATAATCCTAAAACGGAGATAATTCGAAAATATACCAAAATTGGTAAATTTTCAAATATCGGCAAGAAATAAAAGAGTTAACAAAATAAAGACTAACGCCATAAACGGCTTACAAATCAGAGATTTCTAGCCAAAGAAATGGCGAAATCAATTATTACTAAAAATAGCAAAAATCAGGGTTTTCGAGGCCTAAACGATGGAATTTGGCCGAAATCATGAGTGACTCACGAGTTTGCGCAGAGAAACTCGTGACTTGTGTTTGCTGGCCCGCTTCCCATCGGACTAGGGCCCAAGTAACCTAAAAAAACTCCACCGCCCGACTGAATTACCAAAATACCCTTATTACTGCGTCCCACTTCCGCATGAACGCCAGCATGCCATCTCCTCAATACGTCCCCGCATCATTCTCCCCAGCGGGATAGAATTCAATCCTAATTTTCATCATCCCAAGAGTCTCCATAGAAGGGTAACAAATGTTTGATATTGAAGACATCCGCCCGCTCGGATATGGCTAGGGGAGTCGAGCTGTGTAGGCATTGGAATTAATCTTCTCAATAATCTCGACAGCCCAATTTTTTTGCCTTGAGCTTATTATACTCCCCAACGTAAAAACGCCTTTAGATAACACGACCCACATAAAGTCACCCACCCTCGAACTCACTATGGCGGCGGTGTTGGTCAAGATGCCTCTTGTAACGTGCATTTGAGGAAGTTAGTTGTCAAAAGACGCTCTTGTGAATGTCTTGTAACCCCATGACAAAATCGCAGCACTTTCCATGGACTTTAGTCTTTGCCGGAAGGAAGGAGGTCAAGTGGTCCACGCTGAAGCCTCGAATACACCACACCCGAAATGGGGTCGAATCCTGCATCTCGCTGGTAGCATGGTTGTGAGCGAACTCTGCCTGATTCAACTTCATGTCCCACCCTTTCGGATGGTCCCCCACAAGGCAACGCAGCAAATTGCCCAGGGAGCGGTTGACGACTTCGGTCTGCCCATCCGACTGAGGGTGATATGCACTGCTCATGTTAAGTTGTGTATTCAACATCTTCCACAGGCTTCGCCAAAAATGACTAAGAAAACGAGTATCCCTGTCGGAGACAATGGAGGACGGAAGGCCATGGAGGCGGTAGACATCCCGAAAGAAGAGTTGGGCGACATCGACAAAGATCGTAGTTTTCTTTGGAGGGATGAAGTGCACCATCTTGGAAAAACGGTCTACCACAACAAAAATTGAATCACTACCACGCTGGGTACGGGGTAGTCCAAGTACAAAGTCCATGCTGATGTCTGTCCACGGCTGTAAGGGTACTGGCAGCGCATACATAAAGGTCGGCGTTGGTGGCTCCCCTTTGGAGATCCGCAAATCCCGACACCGTTGGACAAATTTTTTTCCACTTCCCTTGTGCATGCCCGGCCAAAAGTAGGAAGACTGAATCAAGTGGAGTGTTCGGTCCCGTCCCACATGCCCTTCGCCATGCAACTCCCTAATGATCCGCAAACCGTAGGGATGCAATCGGGATACAGAGATGATTTCCCGAATAAGTTCCCATCATGCAAAGACGAAACCGCTCGCTTTGCCGCTTGGACATCTAAGAAAATCTCCGAAAAATATGGGTCAAGAGCAAATAAATCACTAAAAGAGTCAAAACCGGGTACTCGGCTCTCATTGTGACCAAAAAGGTTGCTCCGCCCATCGAGCGCGTCCCGCCACGCGGTTAGAGACTCGACTTTTATGCTTGACAACGAAGGTGAACTCATCGAGAAAGTTCATCTACCGGCCATGGCGTGCGGACAACTTATCTTGCTGGTGGATATGTCTGAGGGCAGCGATGATCTCGTGGTACAAGATAAACTCCCCGATGAATCAAATAGTGTCTCCACCGCTTGATAGCCCGGACCATCGCATAAAATTCGATGTCGTATGTGTCGTAGTTCGAGCGGGCCCCTCGATAATCTCGCTAAAAATAGGCGACGGGCCGCCCTTGTTGGCTTAACACACCCCCAATGCCGACCTTCGAGGCTTCAGTATGCAACTCAAATGCATAGTTGAAGTCCGTAGTGCCGAGACCGTGCGATGGTTAAGGGCCGCTTCATGAGGTGGAACGCCGCATCTGCTTCAGGTGTCCATAAGAACTTGCTCCCCTTCATACACTCAGTAAGAGGCGCCATAATCACTTGCAAATGTGAGATGAACCGTCAGAGAACGAGCGAGGCCATGGAAACTCCCTCACCTCGATCGATACTTTGTTGAGTCGCCCATCGTTGTATTGCCGTGATTTTTGGACTCATCCACCGTATTCCGGTTCCCGAAACAACATAACCAAGAAATAATACCTTGGGTGTGAAGAAAACACACTTCTTTCTTGCCGTGATAGAACTCATTGGGATCGAAGAACCGCGGGACATCCCGAACATGCAAAAAGGTGCGCTTCTTGGTTCTGGGGCTATAGATGAGGATGTCGTCAAAGTATACGACCACTGACTTGCCAATGAAGGGACGCAGTAGTTGATTCATGACCCTCATAAACGTGCTGGGGGCGTTGGACAAACCAAATGGCATCACCATCCATTCGTATAGTCCCTCACGGGTCTTGAAGGCGGTCTTCCATTCGTCACCGAGCCGCACGCGTATTTGGTGGTACCCGCTCTTGAGTCTAATCGCGCGTGAACACCGTAGCACCCACTAATCCGGGTCGAGCAGGTGTCATCCAAGCGAGGGATAGGAAACCGGCACCGATAGTAATTTTGTTGATGGCTCGACTATCAACACACATGCGCCACGTGCCATCCTTCTTTGGCGCCAACAAAGGTCGGGACCGCGATGGGCTCATCAGCCAGGATGTGCCCCTTCGCCAACAACTCCTCCACTTGCCGCCGTAATTCCTCATGCTCCCTTAGACTCATTCGGTAATGTGGCCGGTGAGGTAGGACAGAGCCCGGCTGTAGATCCACATGGTGCTGGATGTCTCGAAGAGGTGGCAAGCCCTCCGGTAGGTCATCAGGGAAGACATCCTGAAACTCCTCCAGAAGAGGAAAAACAACTTTTGGAATCTCCACTTCTTCCAAGCCTTCAGTGACTGCCCTATCGAGCAAGATGAACGCTGTTTCTGCCTCCTTCAACTCCTTTCCGAATGGTGCATAAGACAGCAGGTTGACGTTGTTTGATGGTGGCTTCTCCATTGGTTTGCTGGGTACTAGCACCAACTTTACTCCTCCGTAGGTGAAACTGTAGGAGTTCGCGCCATCATGGAAAAACCCTCCGATCATACCGCCGTGGTCTTCCTAATAATAAATGGCACGCATCCATGGGCACGACATCACACCATGCTTCATCCACTGCATTGCACCGATGGAGAACGTAACTCAAAGCTCGCTTTGGATACCGTCAACTCTCCTCCTCGCTTTAGCCATGCTAATTTGTACAGTGCAGTGGTGTTGTTCGAAATCCGAGCTTCGACGGCTTCTCGTGACATGATGTTCTCACGACTACACCGCATCAATCACGAACCGAGCATACCTTACCAAGAATAGTACGAGAGGAGTGGAAGATATTGGTTCGCAAACCGGCGTCTTCCGTAGCTCGAGGCGTCAAACAAGATCTGCGCGCACAACTAGAGTTGTCCCCACGTCTCCTCAACTATCTCTTCATCGAGGTCACCCTCATCATCACAGTGGTGGAAAGTACTTGTTGTGTCTTCTTCCTCCTCCGCCAACATAACTCGTTTGCCCCCTTTCCGACAGTCGGCTTGGCGATGACCTCTCTCTCCACAACTGAAGCATTGCATATTATTGTTGTTGCCTCCTTTGGCAGTAGTGGCATCCACCGGTCGAGCAGTGGGAGCCGCTCTCCGAGTCACACCACTCGGGTTAGTGCCGATCTGTCGCTACCGGCTGAGCCCCCACCCGAGCTCATGGGAGGATGATCGTCGTTCTGTCGTCGCTCAATAATTAGTGCTTGTTGATGGGCCGCCGAGATGGAGATTGGATCGAACAAGGGTTTCTTGCTCTCTACGGATCTGAGTGCGCAAGCCACCAATATACCTTGCCACTAACCCGATCTCGTGGATTCCTCGAACTTCATTTTCGAGCCAACAACGGTAGAACTCGGTGGTATACTCCTCCACAAGTCTGCGTTCCTTGGCGAAGATGTGATCGTCAAAAATTATCGTACCGATAATTGTGGGTTAAGAAATTGAGCGCATGTGTTTCTTCATCTTCTCCCAAGAATTGATCTTGCCTTTTCCCACCCTATTGCGGTTGAGCTTCGGGCTTTGTTGCCACCAGGCTGGCATGCGCCATCGCCAGTCGTGTTGCCACTAAGCGCCACTCTTTTTATCCTCCGGGACTCCTTTGAACTCCAAGACTTCCTCGACCGTGGTAAGCCAATCAAGGAACTCCTCCGCTTGTAGTCCACCATGGAATTCGGAATGTCTACCCAGTATGCCCGATTCCCAACGCCTATCTTCATCGCGGTGATGACGGGTGTCAGCCCCACGATCCCGTCCTCCCCGACGCCCTGCGATGTCAGCAAAGTAACAATTGTCTTCCTCGATGGTACCATCACTCCCATCTCGGAGACACGCCCTTGATTGCCGCCACCCGTCAATTGGGCAATCCGTTCGACCGGGTTCCTCCATCATCCGCTCCATTCGAACATCAAGATGCGTGCTAACGCGCGCTCAAATCTAGCATCGCCATCACGATCGTAGATCTCCTCCACCCTTTGTGTAGGGTCATCCCATACCACGTCCTCGCGATGTGCCATGATCGCTCGGCCCGTACCAAAGCGATGCGTGCAGTATACTGAGCTGTTGATTCGCGCACGAATACCCAGTACAAGTCTTCAAAACCTGTTGATCAAAGGATAGCCAAGAATTGGAAAAGAGAGTAAACTTTATTACTCAAGAGAATAACTATTACAAAACTGAATTCCTCTTGCCCATAGGCTTACATTAAATAGGAAAAAATCAAAGATATGAAAATAATCCTAAAACGGAGATAATTCGAAAATATACCAAAATTGGTAAATTTTCAAATATCGGCAAGAAATAAAAGAGTTAACAAAATAAAGACTAACGCCATAAACGGCTTACAAATCAGAGATTTCTAGCCAAAAGAAATGGCGAAATCAATTATTACTAAAAATAGCAAAAATCAGGGGTTTTCGAGGGCCTAAACGATTGAATTTGGCCGAAATCAGCATGACTCACGAGTTTGCGACAAACTCGTGACTTAGTTGTTGGCCCGCTTCCCATCGGACTAGGGCCCAAGTAACCTAAAAACTCCACCGCCCGTGATTACCAAAAATACCCTTATTACTTGGCCCCACTTCCGCATGAACGCAGCATGCCATCTCCTCAATCGTCCCGCATCGAGGTGATTCCCGTTATTTTTCATCGTCATCTAGTTATTTTACTGTCGATCTATTGTTCAGCGTGAAGTTACTTTGCTCGTTAGGGTTGTTATTTGAAGCT